>NC_092815.1:201375531-201675531 GCF_023375885.2 Dermacentor andersoni
CTTTAAGACAGGAATCTATCCAACTTAATTGAAAAAGGCCGAAAAATTACCTGTTTTCAAGAAGGGAGAAAAGCGTCTAACATTTAACTAGCGCCCTATTGCTATACTTTCATTCTTTAGTAAAATTCTCGAAAAACTAATCGCAACACGCTTATCAAGTTATTTATGGAAATTTCGCATCCTATCATCAAACCAGTTTGGGTTTAGGGAGGGTTACGCAACTGATTTGGCATTAATATTTCTAACAGACAAAATTCGGCAGGCAATTGAGACTGGAAATTTTGCTAGCGCATTATTTATTCACCTTTCTGAAGCGTTCGATCCACTTGTTCAAAAGGTACTTTTTGCTAAATTAGACTCTATAGGTATAACTGGCTTGGCACTGCGATTATTACGTAACTATTTGAGAGATAGACAATATACTGCATCAATATCCAGCACTTACTCACACTCTAAAACAACTAATATTGGTGTACTAGAAGGATCTATATTAGGACCTCTCGTGTTTTTAATGCACATTACCAACCTCCCACAGTGCTTAAAGTCCTCTGACTGTATCCTTTATGCTGACGACACTACAATATCTGCTCCTCAGAAAAAAGTCTTGATTCATTAATGCGCAACTTTAACACCGATGCGGCTAATATTGTAACCGGGTGCCGACTAAAGAGACTACACATTAATACTGCAAAATCTAACTTCGTCATCTTCTCAGTTAAACAAAAGCATATCTCAGTGTATCCGTCGCTAACGTTTGCTTCCAGCACAGGTTATCCCACTTATACTCTACTGTATTTTTGGCGTCATATTAGATTATTAGTAAAGCACCTAAAATTTGGTGAGCATGTTTTATCCTTAGCAAAGAAGGCAGCATATGGAATTAGAATATTAATTATTGTTCGCAATTTCTTTAATGTGAATACACTCATCTCCCTCTCTTCATCATCATCAGCCTGGTTACGCCCACTGCAGGGCAAAGGCCTCTCCCATACTTCTCCAACTACCCCGGTCATGGACTAATTGTGGCCATGTTGTCCCTGCAAACGTCTTAACGTCATTCGCCCACCTAACTTTCTGCCGCCCACTACAGCACACCCAAAATAAAGCAATTCGCCTCAATACACGTAGCAGCTACACATCGAAAGCATCTCCATCGCTCAGATCTAACGGTATTTTATCGTTCCAGAAACTAAATAATTACACACTTCGAATACTTGTTAGTAAATCTGTTAACGGAAAGCTCCCATTCCCTATAATTACTAACAGCCAGTATCAACATTCCACGTCTACCCGTTTCGCGTCTACCAACCGCTATTTACTACCAAAACCTAGAACTAATTGTGGTAAATTTACTACTAATTTTTCAGCCACACTACTTTCGTACTCATTACCGTGTCATATTAAGATACTCTCTCATTTTTACATATTCAAATCAAAGCTTCATAATTTTTTGCACGCGATATAACAATTCGATTCTTGTTATTATATTAGGTGCTTTGTGTCATTTAATATTTTACAGCGTTAGCTAGTGACTAACTTAACATGGTGTCTTGTGTGTTTGCATATAGCTGCTTTGTATTTACATATCGTACTAACTTGCAACGGGAGGTCCCCTGTGGAGTCTGTTGACTATGCAACTTCCCTTTGTATGCATGTACAATGCCCATTTGTAACCTTATTACTATGCACAATAAAGAAATCTCAACCTAAGAGAAAAACTAACTTTTAATAGTTAGTTGTACTAATAATCTAATATGACGCCAAAAATACAGTAGAGTATAAGTGGGATAACCTGTGCTGGAAGCAAACGTTAGCGACGGATACACTGAGATATGCTTTTGTTTAACTGAGAAGATGACGAAGTTAGATTTTGCAGTATTAATGTGTAGTCTCTTTAGTCGGCACCCGGTTACAATATTAGCCGCATCGTTGTTAAAGTTGCACAAAGCTCGAACAGCATTCCACATCAAAGGGAAATGGAAAACAAATTGCTCACACGTATTGCTGGCCACGGAGAGCATTTTAGTATGAGGAAAACAGCGAAATAATGATTCACTAAAAATAAATAGTCTGGCAATTAGTTAATTAGCTATTCATTTGCTGAACTATTCACAAATGAGCGCTCCCTCAAAAATATCTAAAACACCAGTATAGGCTATACATATAGTTTACAGCCCTAAATCGGAGCTTTCAGGCATCAAACTCCGCATATCAAAAAAGATACATTGGACATTGTGGTGTTAAAGCTGCTCGGCAACTCTCCATTGGAATTTTCGCTATGGAGCAATTTCTGCTACAAATGCGGCCAACCAAGCTTCGGGAGAAGGCGGCAGTGCGCGGCAAGAACTGGCCAAGCGAGGCGCGACATGTTACGAACGTCAATTCGCTCATTGTCAGCAAAATTGTTCAGTTTTAGTTTAGCCTATAGTAGGGAATATCGCACGCCACAGACGAGCCATCAATAAACAAGAAACTCACAAGCCCGCGGTTTCTTGGCTCACGTGGTGCAAATTTCGCTGCCTAACATCACATGGCTCCCGGCGCCGTATCAGACGACGTGGCAAAGAAAGCGTTGGCCGTGCTCAGTCAAGTGGTTTCTGTACGAAAATAATGAACTACAGAATCACAGATTCGCAACCACTAATAACTTGTTTTTGTTACCTTCATCGATTAGGGACCGCTCTTCCACTCCAACAGACCAGGACAGGGTCAGCGTAGTCCCTTCCTTTCAAGTAGTCCGAGCAAAGGCCTTAGCCGTTATACATCAGCTCCCATGTCAGCCTCGCCAGAATTCCTCATTTAGCGTAATTTCGCCATATTCCACATCTGAAAAATGGGCAGAACACAGTGTGGCCATGATTAAAAAACACTTCAAAGCGAAACCAGAGCTGAGAGTATAAAGAAGCCAGTGAAATATTCTGCCCTTCTAGGCACAGGTTGACAAGCGAAGCGAACCTATGTCGTCACATACATAACTTGAACTTCTTGTAATTCAAAACACAAACGGTGACTGCTACAAAATTAATTTTTTTTTACTTCTGCCGTCTTCATGACCATTGCAACAAATGAAGCGGCTAAATTAAGATATAAGATGCCGAAAAAGAAAATGGTCAGAAAGCACATACTATTTTTACACATCATGGCATCGCATTACTTTATTGCTATGTAGGTTGCAATCATAGAGCCACATGTGCAAATGTTATGGGATTTTTCTGTGGCTACCAGTGTCATAGCGACGCTTTATTGCCAATGCCGAAACTAGCCCCCCTGTCCACCTAGGGGTATAACTTCGCTCCTTAAAAAGGTGCGACGTATGGTGAGCGTGTTTTTGAAAAAAACACTGCAGTATGATGAACGCGGTTACGTAGCACCTCAGAGGTGCTCAGAGGTGCTATGTAATGCCAGCGCGTTTCTCTCGCATTTGCCGCTAAACCACCACCACAAATTTTTTCTCTCTGCTCCTCACTTCTTTCACGCCCTCTTTTTCCGGCACGCAAGTATAGGGTAGCGAGCAGATTTCTCTCTGGTTAACCTGCCTGCCTCGTATAACCGTTCACTCTCTGCTTTTCCCTACCAATATTCTAAATGTATCATACTTACTTCTACTGCGAACCAGTTATTATTTTCCATGTTTGAATTCCACCGTTACTGGAAGGTGAACGTTCCCTACGGCTTTCGCTGGGTAAATATCTTGGCAGTCTATTATGATGTGCTGAGCTGGTTCCGGGCTTTGGTCGCAGCACACATATGCCTCATTCTGAGTCGCACATTGACTCTGGTATGTTTTTGTACTCAAGCACTCAGCTCGGGCTTTGCCTATTTTGCATATTTTGCCTCCTCAGTTTTTATTGCCGTTTTTGTAAATTTGCATGTTTTTTTATTTCTATCATTTGTTTCTAATTTACCGTGTCTATTTCTCTCACTTTCTTTTTTATGACGTCTGGTTGTCTATTTACAGTTTAAAGTACCCTGTACTTGGTTGGCAACTTCTTGACACCTTCTGTTTACTGCTTGACAGCCTTCCTTTTATCTCTCTCTCTCTTGACAACTTCCTCCACTTAGTCTTAACTCCTTGAGGTACAGATATTTGTGCACATTAGGTGGCCATAAGGTTTGATTCATGTTTTTTGTGCTTCGTAAAAAGTAATTTCGCTTTGCGGCCCTCCGAATGCAAAAGAAGCAGAACCCACGTCACCTTGCACTGCTGTATTTGTGGTTTTACCTAGGGTCCCCAAACCCAGTCGACCGATCGACGTGTGGGTAATTTTGAACGCTTCAGATTGCATATTTCTCTTATTTAAAAAGCACATTCGATTGCAGTCACCGTCCACGAATAAAGCACGTTGCATTCAGCTGTGAAGCAGCAGCACACTTTTCGAGAAAAAAGTATCACTGCTCTTTTGAATTGGGATACATAATCAAAAAATTGTGCGCACTTGCAAACAGGACCACTAGAGTAGCAGCCGCTACTCTAACCCTGGGAGCGTTAGCCAGAAGGTTAGCGCTGGCAGCAAAACATAAATTCCCCAAAAGGTGGAGGGGAACACGGTGCCTTGGTAGCTCAGTTGGTAAGAGCATCGCACGCGGAATGCGAAGACGTGGGTTCGTATCCCACCTGCGGTCAGTTGCGTTTCGTCCACTTTCATTTTCGTGCATTTACCGCTTATTTCTTTCAATGAAGTACAAGTATTTCGCCCTATGTTGTCCATGGTATCTTTGTTGGCTTCTTATGATAGGAATAATAACAATCGGGACCCTCAGTAACATATATATATATATATATATATATATATATATTACTGAGGGTCCCGATTGTTATTATTCCTATCATAAGAAGCCAACAAATATATATATATATATATATATATATATATATATATATAAATAAATACATACACACTCTCACGTAGTACATGACCGGAGTTGTTGGAGAAGTATGGGAGAGGCCTTTGCCCTGCAGTGGGCGTAACCAGGCTGATGATGGTGACACTCTAACGACGACAATTTCAGTCGAACCAAGTGACATAAAGGCAGCGCAGGCATGATATCGCTTGTGTTTGAACATATACACGCAAGAAGCCAATCATCGTCAACATCTCTGGGTTTGTTTTGAGTGACAGGTAATCATCGCCCCAGCCGACAAGCAAGAAGGAACGCAGAGACAGAGAGGCAGATATTTGGAAAGCTACCGCTGAATATCTATTAAACTTCTCAACATTATAGCGTAGTGTGAATGACACTGAGGAAAATACGCGGTCTTATTGCGTCTTCAAGAAAATTGATTTTTGCAAGCTGCAGTGAGTTGCGCAAGCTCAGAACTGCCGGTTATTGTTTGCAGCTTTAGAGCGAGGCTTCCAAGAGGGCTTGTCATGTCACATTTCTCACCGACGAGCAGCTGTGGAGCAAAATAAATTGAGTGCATTTTTTAAGGCATTTTAGGCGTGTTGCGTAAAGGCAAGAACATGAACAAGATTGTTTTTTTTCCGTAATTATTGTAAGGGTGATGAAAACGAAACGTACTATCGAAGATTACCCTGGATCTTTCGCCATAAATCGATCTTCTGTCATTGCCTTCTCTTGAGTTCAGCTGTTTCTGCTTTTCTTTATTTTACTTCATCACTTTCACTAAGCGATGGTAATCAAGTTCCAATCAGTGACAAGCAATGCCCAGTCGTCTTTACGTTACCGTGAACTATACTTTTCATTTATTCGTGACAACTCTTTCTTTTTCTTTACCTTTTCTATTTGTAACACTGTTTTGCGAGCAGGTTATCGTGGTAAACATGTTTAGGTCTCGCATTTTCAGCTGTCATGTATCGGTTTTCTGCTGTCATTTGTTCAACGACGCCCCCTTACTCAATGCTCCTCTTTGTGCCTGTGAAGGTACTTTGAAATAATTTGTTCTTTTACTTCATTTTCACTTTTCTACTTGTTTTCGGGCTTTTTACTCGCAACCCTTTGCGAGGAGCCGCACAGGTAGGCTCGCGCGAGTGAACGCTGTTGGCACGCAGCGAAGCGCGGACGAAACGCGCGGAGTGATAATTTTTCTAGACCGAACTTCTTGCGTAGCTTCCAGCCTTGACTGCTGTGTGTGTAACGGAGTGTAGTGGTTGGGCGCGCGGCGCTGAAGGCCAGCGGGACAATGTGGAACGCTGCCCTATGTCCACTACTGAGTCGATTGAGGAGAGCATGGTGGCGCGGAATAGCATTCTTTTGCAGGCTGTCCACCATGGCTTTCCTTTTTACGTCCAACTGTGGGCATATCCAAATGAAATGTTCGATATCGGCGATGTCACCACAGAAAGCACAGAACGGGGAAGCGCATCGTCCACTCTTGAATAACCAAGCCGGGGTGCGCGCGGAGTTGGTTCGGATGCGGCAGAACAGCGTTGCTTCTTCCCGAGTAAGTCCATGGATCACACAGGCTGGGTGTGGAGCCTGATATATTGCCCTAAAGTGATTGCCGATTACATTGTTAGAGTTCTGAAAAATCTTTGGCGCTCTTGCTTTTAGGACACATGTCAGCGCCCGGCGTGCAAGAGTGTCAGCTTTTTTCATTTCCTTCAATTCCTACGTGAGATGGGGTCCACTGAAATTTTACGGTAAATCCCTTGCTCAATACAACTTTGTTCAGTGCCAGAGATTGCCTTGTAAACATGTCTCGAGGTAGGCCATGGTGTAATAGTTGTAACGATTATTTTGGGTCCATCAGCACCACGACGTCACATGCGATAAGTGCGTAGTTTTCGCAAGGCCGCGGTAATGGCGACACTTTCTGCTGTTGTAGACGACACTACGCGATCCAGGCGGCCACACCCGAACACATCAAGGGAGGGATGCACAATGCCGCTGCGCGGCTGTCTGTCTGTACACACACCGACCCGTCTGTGTAAACTTGTGAGTGGCTTTGAAACGCTGTGCTAAAGTGGTCTAGCACAAGAAACTATGCATCGGCAGTTAGAATGGTGCGTTTCGTCGGTAGATTGGGCACAGCGAGGCTGCACGTAACGTCCAATAAAGACCATGGCGATTAGAGGTGACTCCGTTTAGGCCACTCCAGTCCTAAAGATCGAATGGTGTTCAGCGCCACATGGAAATGAGAGGAGTTTTTGCTCTTAGCCGCCGGAGAAGCGTCGCGCCTGCGGGGGACTCGCCGAGCCTTGAAAGCTGCATCAGCAAGGCCTGAGATGCCAAAAGGCGGAGTGGACGAGACTCCGTTTCGTTATTAACCTTCTCGTTTGCAGCCGCCTGAGGACCTCCCATCGCCAAGCAAAGTCATTTTCTGTTGACGGCCTCCAAGCGCTCGAATTGGCTCGGTGATGGTGATATCAGCGGCAGCTGATAAAGAACGCGGCTCGTTATCAGTGCAGCGTTCAGTTTAAGCATAGACATAGGATTGTTCCCCCAACGTGCACCTGCCATTCGACGAAGTGCGTTGATCTTTGCACTGATGCAGCCACAATACTTTCAACTGCGTGTCGCCAGAGTGGCTTGCTGTCGACGGCGATGCCTACGAATCGAACACTAGTTGAGTTTTATGGCCTCTAATATTCAGTGACAGGTGAGTTTACTTGCGCCTCACTCCCGGGAAAAGCATGAAGGCAGATATTTCCGCTGATAAAAATAGGCCAAGCGTCTATCAGTGATGGTCGATGACGGAGAATGCACCCTGGGCTGTCTGGGACAAACGTTTGTGCTGGTACCCTGAGATCATAATGCAGATGTTATTTGCGTAGATGGACATTCTAACAGCCGTCCAGCCTATCTTCAGTGCGTCTGGAATGGTGGCCATGGCAATGTGAAAAAGCAAGGGAGATAGGACATTTCCTTGTGGGACGCCGAAGGAAATGCGTTGTTTTTCGCTAATTATATTTCCGAGCTTAACCTGAACATGTCGCTCTCTAAGAAATTCATGGACGAAGCGAAGAGCATTTCCAGAGACACCCAGGGCTTGGAGTCTGTTGATGATGCCAGTATAAAGCACTCAGTCGTATGCTTTGGCAATGTCCATAAAGATGGCGAATGTCGAAAGGCCGTCGACGTGATGGTGCTCGGTGTGGCTGACTAAGTCTAAGACGCTGTCCTGGGCACTCAACCGTGAGTGAGAGCCGGTCATACACAATGGCTGTCGATTTCCTTGCTCAAGATACCAAGTTAATCTCGTACATATTGGTCGTTCCATCAACTTTGGTACGCATGATTGGGAGCGATACTGGCCGATATGAGCCAAGGTTCTCAGGATCATTCCCAGGCTTGAGCACTGGCACCACCCATGCTGTCTTCGACCTTACAGTAATCTTTCCTGTACTCCTGATGCGATTAAATATATCCTGAAGAGCTCGCCTTCACTCGTATGGCAGGTTTGTCAGCATTTGATTGCTGATCAAATCGGGACCCACAGCACAACGTCTTTTCAATCTGCTAAGCGCCAAATGCAACTGACGAAAGGTGAATGGCGCATCCGGTGCATGCCATCACTGAGATGACAGAAGGGTCGCCATTCCTGCTGCTGTCAGATGTGTATACATCTGCAAAATCTTCTGCAAGGGTTGGTAAATCTCTTCCTTGCTTTAAAGCACGAAGTTTTGAAGACATTGTTTTCCCCAGAGGGCCTTCGGCAATCAGGAAGATGGCGCAACGACTGCTGATTGCCTTCATTCGAGACACACGGTTCTTCGACACCTGGTGACACACACTTTGACACTCATGGGAGGCTCAGGTGGAACAATTGCCGGCTATTTATGCCAAGCTAACCCCGCCTGCTGCAATAACACCACCACCACCAGCATGATGGTGCGTCCAATCCAAGAAAGGGCGAAAAATAATTACGCAGATCCCGTGCCTTCAGGGGATCGATGTATTTTGTGCAAATACATTGGCAGTACCTGGCCGCAAAGCCTTACCAGGTAGACCAATGTATTTGCGTAAGACGACCAGCTGTGTGTTTGACGTGAGTGCTAGTGACTACATCAGAAAGACGACGTTGACGTCATTCCTATGGCGGCCACAGCGTGACTTCTACTTCAGTCGTTTGACGCTAGTTTACGTCATGCTGACTGCTGGTTTCTACATACGCACCAATGCCTACGTCATCTGGTCAGTGTCAAAGCGACGATGTTATTTGCACTACGGCAAAGAAATGTTCTATGCTGCTCGAGCGGGCTTATCTCAAAAGCGGTGCATTCTAACACTGTCTCAAAGCGACAGTTGGTACTGCGGAAGACTGCGAAAAAACGGCACGTGACGAACGCGCCAAGCATCTCAAAGAGGTAGCAAGCTTCTTCAGTACTCTGGAAGTAGTTTGCTTTTGGCCAAGAGAAGTATGCGTTACATCGTGGCCTTATTCTTATAACATTGAACTTCTCTGCATGAAGTGAGAAGTTCAATCACACCGCTAGCAACGTATATATATATATATATATGTACGTATGTATGTATATATATATATATATATATATATATATATATATATATATATATATATTCTTTGGAAAGGTCCGAAACAATGCGAAAGAGGAACTTACCTGCCCACCTAAAAGCGGGTCGAATTAGGCAAAATATGCGTCGCATTGAATATTCTTCGCCGATGCACGCAAATCTGAGCATATGATGCATCAGAGGAAGCGAACCTGTTGAAAGGCTTCTCACAGTCTTCGGAAGTAGTAAGCGTCAGCTTTTTGGCTAATCTACAATATATGCCGCTCGTGAAACTTCACAGAGCGGATATATAATCGTTCTATATTAAACTTTCGGATGTATGCGTTAAGAGACAAAGCCGGCAATATCATTACTTATATGGATGAAATAGTTCAAGTGGCTGAGGAGTTCTATAGAGATTTATAAAGTACCAGTGGCACCCACGACGATAATGGAAGAGCGAATAGTCTAGAGGAAATTGAAATCCCCCAAGTAACGCCGGAAGAAGTAAAGAAAGCCTTGGGAGCTATGCAAAGGAGGAAGGCAGCTGGGGAGGATCAGGTAACAGCAGATTTGTTGAAGGATAGTGGGCACATTGTTCTAGAAAAACTGACCACCCTGTATACGCAATGCCTCAGGACCTCGAGCATACCGGAATCTTGGAGGAACGCTAAAACAATCCTAATCCATAAGAAAGGGGACGCCAAAGACTGGAAGAATTATAGACCGATCAGCTTGCTGTCCGTTGCCTACAAAGTATTTACTAAGGTAATCGCAAATAGAATCAGGAACACATTAGACTTCTGTCAACCAAAGGACCAGACAGGATTCCGTATAGGCTGCTCAACAATAGACCATATTTTCACACTATCCATGAGGTGATAGAGAAATGCGGGGAGTATAACCAACCCTTATATATATAGCTTTCATTGATTACGAGAAACCGTTTGAATCAGTCGAAACACCAGCAGTCATGGAAGCATTACGAAATCAAGGTCTAGACGAGCCGTAAGTAAAAATACTGAAATATATCTATAGTGGTTCCACAGCTACCGTCGTCCTCCATAAAGAAAGCAACAAAATCCCAATAAAGAAAGGCGTCAGGAAGGGAGATACGATCTCTCGAATGCTATTTACAGCGTGTTTACAAGAGATATTCGGAGACCTGGATTGGGAAGAATTGGGGATAAGAGTTAATGGAGAATACCTAAGTAACTTGCGATTCGCTGATGATATTGCCTTGCTTAGTAACTCAGGGGACCAATTGCAATGCATGCTCACTGACCTGGAAAGGCAAAGCAGAAGGATGGGTCTAAAAATTAATCTGCAGAAAACTAAAGTAATGTTTAACAGTGTCGGAAGAGAACAGCAGTTTACGATAGGCAGCGAGGCACTGGAAGTGGTAAGAGAATATATCTACTTATGACAGGTAGTGACCGCGGATCCGGATCATGAGACTGAAATAATCAGAAGAATAAGAATGGGCTGAAGTGCGTTTGGCAGGCATTCTCAGATCATGAACAGCAGGTTGCCATTATCCCTGAAGAGAAAAGTGTATAACAGCTGTGTCTTACCAGTACTCACGTACGGGGCAGAAACCTGGAGGCTTACGAAAAGGGTTCTACTTAATGTGAGGACGACGCAACGAGCTATGGAAAGAAGAATGATGGGTGTAACGTTAAGGGATAATAAAAGAGCAGATAAGCTGAGGGAAGAAACGCGAGTTAATGACATCTTAGTTGAAATCAAGAAAAAGGAATGGGGGCATGGGCAGGACATGTAATGGGGAGGGTAGATAACCGATGGTCATTAAGTGTTACGGACTGGATTCCAAGGGAAGGGAAGCGTAGCAGGGGGCGGTGGAAAGTTAGGTGGGCGGATGAGATTAAGAAGTGTGCAGGAACAACATGGCCAGAATTAGTACATAACCGGGGTAGTTGGAGATGTGTCGGAGAGGCCTTTGCCCTGCAGTGGACGTAACCAGGTTGATGATGATGATGAATAAGCGTACTTTAATGCGTAATCATGTCACGGGAAAATATAATACCTTTTATCTGCACAAAAATGTCTAATTAGCGAAGTTAGATTTAATTGTTGTAACAACATGAATGTAGGTCATTGGTAGCTGCATCAGCAATAAGGAACAATAAAAAAAATATCGGTCAGGGACAATAACCTAAGGGATACGTAGGGCTCCTCATGAAATGCATGGGGAAGCTAGTAATAGGGGTGGGTCAACAGAAACTTGGGGGTGGGCCAGCTTGAAATTTGGTGCGGGCTAACTTAGAATTAACACATGTGCTAACCTAAATTTAGGGTTAGGCAAACATGAAATTGCGAGGTGGGCCCCCTTAAAATTGGCAAGTGAGCCAACTTAAATATTTGGTTGGGCCAACTGAAATGTGGAGGGAGTCAGCTTGAAATTTGACCGTGGACCAACTTAAATTTGGGGATATGCTTACGCATACTTAGACAACTCCAATGGAATTTCTGCAATTTTTCTTTTTTCGCTAGTGATGATTCGTCTCCGACACTTTGCTTGGGAAACGGCCGCGGTTGAACGCTACCAACTGTGCTCGCAATTCAGCGCGGCCATGCATCAGTGGTTCTCACACAGGTGGAGTTGCTGCGCAGGGCCATAAGCTTTTATTTCCGCAGCGGCACAAGCTCCTAGCTTGCCTCCAACGTGGAGATAGGAAAATGCGGACGTGAGAAGAAAGAATGACGGATTACTAGCCAAACAAACACGCAGAGAAGTTTCATATCCATGGAGGTAAACGAACGTAACATTGTTTATTGCGAAACTCCAAGCGCATTCTTGCCGTCGGCATCGTTGTCGCCGTGACGTTCCGTATGAGTGAAAGCGTGTGAGGGTGAGCCGGCGTACGCGGTTCAATCTGGCGTGCGTCAGCGAGGGACGTGTCCCGAATGCGTGCCTTCTCCTGTGGCGCGCGAGGCACGGCGGTCAGGCCAGGGAGGAGGGACATTAATCTCCGGCAGCTGCTAGGGTACCTCGCCCGCCACTGCGTACAAAGTGGAAACTACGACGGCGTCTACTACGGCGTTGGCTACGGGAATCATGGACGCCATAGTAGACGCCTTTGGCGGACGCAGTAGGGACTTGTTGCAGGCGCTGGTGTATCTTGAAAGCGATCTGCGACGTGGCCAAAGTGCGCGCCCACGCGGATCTCGTCTTCAAAGGAATCTGCGACGTTTACCGAGTGCGCGTAGTGCCGGTAGCTTTGTATGCGCTGTGCTTTCGACGTTTCGTTCGCGTTGAAGCGACTGATGCACAGAGGTTAATTGGCTCGCGGCTCCTGCCGCGATTCCTCCGGCACCTCCGCCGATTCCTTCACCATTCTCGATAATTGAGTTAAAACACGTTGACGGGCTAGTTCGTTTGAATCCACGATAGAATGTGTAAGTGCGACTGAACAAGGACGTAGTAAGAAGCAGACACGCAAAGACAGCGCAGTACCTGTGTGTCTACTTCTTTCTACGTCCTCATTGAGTCACGCTTGCACATTCTATCATTGTTAACTTAGTGATCGAATGCTTACAAGTTTATATGCCAGATAAAGCTAACATCCTTATTTCGTACAGCTATCTACCAATTTGCTACCGCAATGGGTGCTTCGCATTTCGGGGGGAACTGCGAATTTTTTACAATCATCGTTAATTACGCCTTAAAGACGTCCTCCACGCATCCACCACATCTTGCTTGAGTGCCCAGCTTTCGCAGATGAGCGACATATAAAATGTCCATGTAAAATGAGCATTGAAAAGCTGGACCAATATTGTTGGACAATGACACGCATGCTGGTTTCCTGGCATTGCCAATCCGAACAGAGCAAAGCCCTCGACTTCTTGTTTTACAGTGTAGCTGCTCGAACCTCACTGGGTTTCTCTTGATGTGCGCAGTTTCGCAGAGCTGGGGGAGAGAGAACTGAGAGAGAGAGTGAAAGCAAAGCACAAAAATAGCTTAGCGCAGCATAGGGACGGGGCGACGGTGGGTGGAGTCCAGTGGGGGAGAAGGAGCGGAGCGGCGGGGACGCAGGTGGTGTGACGTCATTGCTGTCCGATAAAAAAACCCGCGCGATCGCTTTGGCGTATTTCAAGAAGCTACCAGGTACATGGCGTCGGAGCTAGCAATCTGATGCATGCTAGCTCCGACGCCATTACGTGGTAGGGACGGGCGCCTCAAATGGCGCGCCGTCCCAACCGAAACTCCCCAGAGAGGAAGACGACATGGATTTTTCTGAAGCCTTAACTTCCTCCAGCTCCGCTGGTCTCTGGTGTTTGCGATAGCAGAGCCACGCATAATTTTTTTGACTTAATGAATCAATAGGTTTGCTCTGGAACTGTCACCTACAAACGGCGTCACATCAAGACTGTGGTTTTATTTTATTGGAATTGACCATCATGCAAGGAAATTAGGTACTTTCGCCGCCTCGGACACTTATGTCGCTGCCAGTGGCATCGGAATATCCACAGTTCTAGAGTCTATCTTCTCCTTTTTCCCATTTCCTGCAGAGTAGCGCGCAGGCGGAAATACTTTGACTAACGACTCTGCCGTTTCAATAACGAACTTTATCTCTCTCTCGTGACCAAAAGAAAAGTATTGAAAGACTCGTAAAGTAAACAGCACCCCGGCCGCTATAAGGAGTGTGACTTCGCCGCCAGTTTCGTCTGCAGGCGTCTTCGATTCTAATAAGTTTCTCGTTACAAAGTCTTTCAGATAATTGAATGATTATGTATGCAGTGTTACATTCTTATGACTGTTTGCTCGGTTTCGTGATTATGTGGCAGTCTTGATGTGTGTAGATGCGCCGCCTTTGAAGTTAAAATTGTCAGACTGTCACGGCCATGTCACGTGATCAACGGTCATCGGGCGGTTTCAAACTGCATCAAGCTGCTTTCCAGCCCTGGGTCCCCTCTCACTGACTACTTTCTAACTGTGACAGAAACAAACACTTCTTTTCATGGCGCACGAGATGAGATGGACCACGGAAACAGTAGGTGTTAGCCAGTGCCCAGTAAAATTGGCTTCTTCAATACTGCTCAGACCAAAGAAGACATGGAGCACCTCAGCAAGAACACTTGTGTTATTATTATATGCGTACGCACAATGCTCTTACCAACATGAAAAAGCAATACGCCACCCTTTGTCAGCCAACGAGGCGCTAGATAGCGTGGACTGTGCGTCCACTTCGCTTCGCAATTTTTGCAGACACATGCAAACCCTTTCCCTGAAAAACGTCTAACCCTCCGTTTATGGGCCTTCAGCGCGGCAGCACGGCGACGGCGGCGATAGCGGCGACATCGTAAATGCGCCTCGAGCGTCCACATAATTGCTCTCGCAATAAAACGACAGTGCTGCGTAGAGCAGACTGGGAAAATGCTTAAACGACTGCCAGTGGGAGCACAATAACAATCGGCGCCATTGTGAAGAAGGGCGTTTATCCATCCGCTGTCACATTTGTGGTTGAATTCCCTTCTTTCAACAAAACCTTCGTTAACAAGCATCATGATGAACCACACATGCGAAATTATTGAAGCGACAAGGCTCAGCACGTGCACTTTCTCTCCAATTATGTCAGGAAAAACTCGTTTTTGAGTTCGTAAGCTATGTTTTCATTGGCATTCAACTTGTGCTACTCTCATTCCCCCGTTTTTCTATTGCTTATTTTCATTTCACAACCCACATATGCCTCTCATTTTCCATAAAGATACCTAACTAAAACACAGTGCTTGTCTGTCTGTCCGGTTTTGTACGCATCAGGAAAACTGGCACTTTCGTCCGAAAGTAAAGCGTTGATAGCGGTAATAGAAACAGAGGAAGAAATCTGACGCTCTAACCACTAGGCCATAATAACACGTATACTTCTGTCATGCCAAGTCCAAATAACTCTTTCGATTTATATATATATATATATATATATATATATATATTGTAAGCACCCTGTGGCGTTTTCAGTCAACTGCCTCGTTACTTGTTTCGCTCCTTAGTAAGCATAGCGGCAAGCTGTCCTTTATCGCTTTGAGGTAGGCAGGCATCCCTCTCGGAAAATCGGAA
This sequence comes from Dermacentor andersoni, assembly GCF_023375885.2. Lineage (NCBI taxonomy): Eukaryota > Metazoa > Arthropoda > Arachnida > Ixodida > Ixodidae > Dermacentor > Dermacentor andersoni. Next base: position 201,391,025 of record NC_092815.1, read on the forward strand.
AGAGTTATTTGGACTTGGCATGACAGAAGTATACGTGTTAATATGGCCTAGTGGTTCATAAATAAAAGAAATAAATTGTGGCCTAGTGGTTAGAGCGTCAGATTTCTTCCTCTGTTTCTATTATCGCTATCAACGCTTTACTTTCGGACGAAAGTGCCAGTTTTCCTGATGCGTACAAAACCGAACAGACAGACAAGCACTGTGTTTTAGTTAGGTATCTTTATGGAAAATGAGAGGCATATGTGGGTTGTGAAATGAAAATAAGCAATACAAAAATGGGGAATGGGAGTAGCACAAGTTGCATATATATATATATATATATATATATATATATATATATATATAGTCACAGTGCGTGCTTGCATCGGTGGTTACGTACAATCATCGTAAGCAGACAAGAATAAAGTGAGGGTGGAATATCTTCACGTTATAGCACTGAAGTATCGAGTTTCTCTTTCCCCACCATCGAGACAAGCTCCATGGACGTTCCGTTTAAATATTCCTTTAATGCTCAGAGACGCATTTTGCCGCATGTTTCTGCAAGTAAGCGCATCTTGCCGCAAGTTCAAAGACGAATAGCACAAACCTATTCCTAGGTTTAAAGTTCATTACAAATGGACTTACTAGGTGAAATAAATAATTCAGCTATTCGAATAGTGGTATGTCGTGAGTAGTGCATAGTTCAACAAATAATTTTAGGCCCTTTTAAAGCGAATACTCAAGGAGAGAACGGTGGGTTGCTTGAGTAATTCACGTAAGACAGTAAAGCGTGTTATATGCCTGGCCACAGGGTTGTTTGAAGGTGTCTTCATTCGAATGATACAGATAATGTATTGCGCGTATATCGAAACGCAATTTTTTTTCTCACGGGGGCGGTCATGCTGCGTCTATTTCCTGCTTTTTCATTGCTTGGATTTGCAGGAAAAGTACTGCTTCAAGAGAACAAAACTTTCCACTTGGTTGACCAACACACGCAAAGCTGACGATTGCACGCTCTCTAAAGATTTTGAGACAAAGGCGCACTGCAACAGTTTGTGCACACAGAAGACAATGCGCCTGAATGGCCCTGCGCATGGAAAGTGCCGTGATTTCTTACATTCAATCTGTCCTGCTGCGAAGGGAGAATGGCGTTCATCTCTGTTTCATATTCTTCAATTCGAGTCGTCAGATACTGAATAGTTGATACATTATTCATGGAGATGTACAACGAAAAGCAATTTTGCAAGCTCCAAGTTCGAAGTTTCGCGTTCGGGAGATGTGAACACACAAGCTTTCAGCGCAGTTCGTGAGGCGCGAGCTCTTGTTTCCTGTGAACAGCGCTTACCAACCCCTAATTTCAAAGGAAAGCGGTAATGTGCGTATATTCATCTTAATTTCTTCCGTCTTTCTACGTCCTTTCCGCTTATATATTCTCCGAGCTTTTGCCTACAGTCTTTATATTTTAAGCTCTAGAGCACCATAGTACCTATTTGTGCATTAGCCGGCCGATCGACCAGAAGTGCAAGCGCTCATCCTTCAATATACAGCCAATGTCTATGAGTGCACTCAGCTACTGAATTACCTTGGCAAAGTCGAGAGCACTGGCAGAAGCGGCAAAAGCCCTAACAAGGATGAGTAGCGTTGCTTAGTAACGAAGGCGTCACACTGTGCGATCAAGAAAAAAATTCAGAAATAGGCGCGATATTCATTTCAAAGCACGCCTTAGGCCAGGAAATTCGCTTACAGGGTCTCGTCCTATAGGCTTCGAGGCTTTTTGCACTTTCAGGGCTTTCGGGTCAGTGTTACTGCGCATGTACACGTTGGCACAAAGGACGAGCTATCGGTACACAAGCACTCTTGGGCTTATCGCCATTCTATCATTTGTGTTGGCGTTGGTGTTGTGTCACCGCAGCCTGAAAGTGCCTTTAAGTATTGTGCTACTGAATTGTGAATAACACAGTGCTTGTAGTGGCAGGATCGTGGTTCGTGACAAACAGCTAAAATCAAGATATATTCAAACATGCGTCTCGGCCATCATAATGCATGACTTCAGCGTCAGCAGGATCGTCCACTGGGCGCTCAGCCTGCAGACGTGTATGAAGAAGTCATCTGATATGAAGACGTGTTTGAGGGCGACCGATCGTCACCACTCTTGTGCTAAACGCTATGCTTGAAGGTAGAAGCTCCTGTTTCCATGCGAGCAGATGGTTCTTCCTCATGCACGGTAAAGAGCGATCGTGTTTAGGAATAGCCAAACCAATTCTGGAATGTTACGTATACGATTGCACGTTTTGTTAGGCCCTAACCCAAGAGCGACTTGGAAAACTTCCCTCAAAGCCGCCAACTACTCTTAATGGGGCATTTATTCACTGTTCGATGAGATAGGTGATTATGCCCAGAAGAATGCGCACTTTCTCGCCTAGTTGTAAGTTACTCACAGTGCAGATGTCATTCCTCAACGTCCACGGTGCGAATAAAGGCGCTGCTTTGTCTCACGAACGCGTGTTGGCGCGGGACTTTGGTTGTCGCACCCGCGAAAAAGCTCGCACCGCATCTTTCTTTTTGGTTGAGAAAGGCGTCCACAAACAAAGATTTTGAGTTACAAAAGCGCTCGCTTGCGCTGACCGTTTCTGGACCACAGAAATACATTCCAGGGATCGATTGCAGGATGGAACGTTTCAGAAAAAAAAAGACATTGATCATCCAGGTATTTGCCACATGAGGTGTTCTAAGAGATTTTATTGATGCTGTATCAGCCGAGACCTCATCACTTCACCTATTTCCTGGCGTGTGCGTTTGCTAAATGAAAATGGAAAATCGCTGCTAACATCCTTGTCACAGCACTAAAGAAACCTTCACATTTGTTTACTCACTGAACAATTAACTCACTGGTCTAAAGAACAGGTGAAGACAAAGAATATATTCAAAATCATTCATGATATGATGTGTGTGTTTAGGCTACGGTCTCTTTCCTATGAGAGAGCAAATAGCGGAGGCGAAGAAAAAAAAAAGGCAAGTATGACTGAATGGCGGAGCGCTCCCCGATTTAGGAACCGTCTTCTCATTGTTATCGTGTCATACCGCATTTGTCGCTCCAATCTAATTGATATTGGTTATCGAATTGATAACCAATCTCCTTCAACCAACCCGAGTAGGCAACAGTGTAAGTCGAGACACGTTTCCGGACCTGTCATTTGTCAAAAACGTAAGGGAATACTCATGGGCGCACCTGGGCGAAACATTGGCCAGCGATCACTACATGCTCAGCATCTCCGTATCCACGCCGAAACTCAAGAGAACAATTGGCGAAATTAGGCTTGCGGACTGGGAGCCATTCAGGCAGTACCCCCCCCCCCCCCCTCCCCCGAAAACGGTATAACGGACATAGCGGATTGGATGCAGCACCTCTGGGACGCCCACATTCAAACCACTAAAACCATCCAGCGCACGGTCGAGACGCCCGAAGTCGACCGCCGGCTCTTACACCTGTGGGAAGCCCGTGAGGGCTTCTCAAACCGTGGAGGCGACAGCGGCTAAACCGGAAACTACGTCTACGAATCGAGAAAATAACAGACGAAGCCAGAAATTATGCAAACGAGCTGACGCAGCAAAATTGGGTACAGTTGTGCACCTCGCTCAAGGGTACCCTGAGTACGGCGCAGACGTGGGCCATCCTACGTTGCCTGATCGAGCCCGACAAGGCGAAATCGACAACCAGTCGGACGCTTCTAGAAATTGCTCACAAGTTCCCCGGAAACGACCAGGATCTGATTGACACCCTAAAAACCAGATACCTGGGTAGCGACCCCATACAACCCTGCCTCCTAAAATATGAAGGAGAACCAAGACCAGAACTGGACGCTCCCATCACGGAGGAAGAGGTGTATGCCGCGGCACGAGCCTCACAGCGCAACACTGCTCCCGGAGTTGACAAAATCACCAATGCCATGATTAGAAACCTGAGCCCGATGCACATCCAGGACTTGACCGAATACCTAGACGAGGAACTCTGGAGCAAGGGCCACGTACCGAACGAGTGGAAACACGCGGAAATCGTGACAATTCCCAAACCCGGTAAAAAGCCCGCGATCGATGCCCTGCGTCCCATCTCGCTGACTTCGTGCCTCGGCAAGCTGTACGAGAGGGTCATCGAAACCCGCCTCCAACATTACATAGAGGACGGTGACCTCTTCCCGCACAACATGCTTGGCTTGAGGCCGGGACTTTCTGCGCAAGATGCGTTCCTAATCCTAAGGGAACAAGTTCTCAAGGGCATCCCGAAAGGAGGAGAACAGCTCCTGCTCGCATTCGTCCTAAAAGGGGCCTTCGATAACATCTCTCACGAGGCCATTCTCAAGGGATTGAACGACATCAGCTGCGGGGAGCGCATCTTTAATTACGTTAAATCCTTCCTGACGGGCCGGACGGCCCAGACTCGATCGGATACGATCGACGTGCCGAACAAAGGAACACCGCAAGGGGCGATAATCTCCCCGATTCTCTTCAACGTCGCGATGCTAGCGCTGACCAAAGAGCTGCGGAAGATCCCCGATCTAGGTTACGATCTGTCGGCAGACGACATCACGCTCTGGGCCACCAAGGGCTCCCTAGCGCGAAAAGAGGCCACCCTTCAAGAGGCCGCGACGGCCGTGGAGAGATTTGCGGCAGCGAGCGGGATGCGTTGTGCGCCCGAAAAGTCTGAGGTGATCCGGGTGCACGGAGGAGGAATCTACAAGTCCCCCGGCCCTATCGATCTCTATCTTGAGGGCCAGAAGATCACGGAAGGCAATAAGACTAGGATTCTGGGTTTTTGGATCCAGAGCAACCTGAAAGCCCCCCACACCATCCAAACCATAAACCAGATCTCGCGGATTAAAACACAGATTACAAGAAGCCGCAAGGGCATGCGAGAAGAGGACACGCTTCGCCTCGTCCAGGCTTTGGTGATCAGCAGAATAACGTATAGCATGCCGTATCACTATCACTCGCTAAACAAACGCAACCAAGAACAAGTCGATGCCATCATCAGAGGCGCGTGCAAAACGGTCCTGGGTCTCCCTGTCACCACCTCAAACGAGAAGTTAGCGGCCCTCGGGATCCACAACACTTTCGCTGAGCTGTCGGACGCGGTTATGGCTTCGCAAAAGACCAGACTACAGAAGACGGCGGCGGGCAGAGCCATCCTCCACCGGACCGGAACGGCAATGGAGCTCCGTGCCCTCGATGGGCAACGATCACTCCCGCCTGAGGTCAGAGGCAAGATCAAGGCGAACCCGATACCGAAGCACATGAGCCATGAACTCGATGAAGGACGACGCAAGGGTAGCGTCGACAGACGGCGCCGACAATTCAAGGGTGACCCGTACGTAACGTTCGTGGACGTGGCGGCGTACCCTGTAGGGGGCCTCTTCGCGGTAGCCGCCGTCAACGGGAGAGAACTCCTTGACCCTCGCGGCCTCCGTAAGGGCAGAGACCCCAGCTGCAGCTGAGACGATAGCCGTGGCACTGGTAATAAAGCAAGAAAACAGGGTAGGCAGGGAAGTCCATGTCGTTACCGACTCGCAACAGACCTGCCGTAACTTTACCAACGGACGAACACCGCTGCTGATGGCTCAGATTCTAGGCCCCAGGCTGCAAGAATACCATCAAATCACGTGGACGCCGGGCCACGCGGGTCTGGAGGGGAACAAAAGGGCTGACGCCCTAGCTCGAGCGCTAATCAACCGAGCTGGGCAAGACGAATCGTCTCATCAATCCCCACCCTTTACCTTCATGCCCCTGCCATCCAATTACTGCGACCGACTCGAGATCCAGCCACTCAACCGCAGGATTTATCCTCCGCCTCAAAGAAAGTTCAGCACTGAAGATGCCGTAGCTCTCCGACTTATTCAGACCAACGCATTTCCAAACCTACACAGATACAGTAAAATGTTCCCACATACATATCGCGGCATCTGCCCCTGGTGCGGCGACACACGCCCTACACTCTTTCACATCTCGTGGGGGTGCGGGGGTAAACCTCAACACTTAAAGACGCCTAGTACGTCATTTGAGCGGTGGGAGGTACAGCTGACCGGCGATACCCTGGTGGGACAAGAAGCTCTCGTTCAGCAAGTACGTCGAGCAGCCATGGCCAGTGGAGCCCGGGAATGAGGACACCACCCACTCGACCTCAAGAGCAACCACCTCGTTGGTTCGAATAAATGTTTTCTCTCTCTCTCTCTGTCGCTCCATGAACGCAATTCTTTCTTTGTCACTCTATCGTTGTTACTGTGTCGGCATCATGACCGCGGATCGCAAAATGAGGGATTTGGCGCCGAAGTGTTCGAGAGGTCGGGACTGTTGAGTTATCCGAGAGAAGGTCGAAAAGGATGCAATCCAAGGGGTCATTGTGTTGTTCGGAAGAAATAGCCTCAAATTCAAAAGCCGACACCGTGCGCTCACAAGGGGACTCGCGAGTGGGCTCTAGCGAGAGGGGTGAGCGGGAAAGAGAGTCAGCGTCGGAAGGCTTCCGCCCGGAACGATGCACTGCGCGTATGTTGTACTCCTGGATTCGCAGGGCCCAGCGAGCGAGGCGGCCAGATGGGTCTTTTGTATTCGAAAGCCAACACAGCGCATGGTGGTCGGTAACTACGTCAAAAGAGCGGCCATTTAAATAAGGGCGAAACTTGCCAAGCGCCCAGATGACAGCCAAGCACTCCTTTTCCGTGACGCTGTAATTGCTCTCCGCCTTGGTCAGCGTGCGGATCCCATAAGTCATGGCGTATTCTGGCTGACCAGGATGACGCTGTGCGAGAACAGCACCGAGGCCTACACCACTTGCATGGGTATGTGCTTCAGTAGGAAGTTGAGGGTGAAAATGGTGATGAATAAGTGACGTCGTGAGAAGACGGCGCAAGGTGGTGAACGCATGGTCGCAGGCAGGGGACCACGATGAGAGGTCTTTGGCGCCACGAATTAGTTGCGGGAGGGGTGACAGTATCGATGCCAAATTTCGAACGAAGCGCCGGAAGTAAGAGCATAAGCCGACAAAACTGCGAAGTTCTTTCACTGTAGTTGGCTTAGGAAATGCAGAGACGACCCACAACTTCTCGGAATGGGGAAGAATGCCATCCTTGCACATAACGTGACCGAGGATCGTCAACTTGCGTGCGGCAAAACGACAATTCTTGAGATTAAGCTGCAGACCAGCGTTGGTTAGGGAACTCAGCACGTGCTGAAGGCGGCGCAGGTGTGTTGCGAAATCAGGAGTGAGCATCACAATGTCATCAAGGTAACAGAGACACATCTTCCATTTAAGACCGCGCAAAACGTTATCAATCATCCCTTCGAATGTATCAGGTGCGTTGCAAAGTCCGAAAGGCATGACGGTGAACTCGGATAGGCCATGTGGTGTAACAAAAGCAGTTTTGGGGGGATCGGCCGCCGCCATCAGGACTTCCCAGTAGCCTGACCGCACGTCCAATGAAGAGAACTCGGTTCCAGAGCATTATCAATGCGCGGTAATGGATAAAAATCTTCCAGCGAGACCTTGTTTAAGTGCGGGAAATCTACACAGAAGCGTATGGAACTGTCTTTGTGACAAGTGCCACAGGAAAACCCCATGGGTTCTGTGAAGGTTTAATCACGCCTCGACTGAGCATGTGGTCAACCTGGTCCGCAGTGACGCGGCGTTCCGCAGCGGATACGCGATACGGAGGTTGGTCTAGCGGTGAGTGGGAGCCAGTGTCAATGTGGTGCTCGACTGTGGATGTGCAGCCTAAGAATGCTTGTGCGACGTCGAAAGAAGTTCGGAAGTGCTGCAGTATGGTAAGAAGCTGGGATCAGGGTGTCAGATCCTCGGTGATGTATGGGCTGAAGACATCCATAGCTGTTATATCAGAAGCAGAGAGGGTGTTCAGGTCAAGGATGGCTGTAGAAGACGCCTCGTTGGGGACGGATAGAATCTGCATAGAGTCGATGGTCTCGACGTGACTAAGGCATTTGTGACACAGCAATATGACCGGGAATGAAAGCGTGTTATAAACGGGCATTGTGCTGAAACCACCGGCGAGGTCATGAGTAGCCAAAGACTGAGGAAGGGCTTTTCGGGCAACGAACAGGTGGGACGGCGTGAAGAAGGCCGTTACATCGTAGATAGCCCAACATGAGACTGACACAAGTGCTGACAAGCACGGTGGTATACTGGTGTCTTCCTTGACAACAAGTTAAGCAGAAGAATGATGATCAATGAAGGTGAAGTCACTGATCTGGATGAACTCAACCTCAGCGTGAGCGCAATCGATTATTGCGTTGCGGGAAGAAAGAAAAGCCCATCCTAGCATAATTGCGAAGGAGCATGGTGAGAGCACTACAAATTTTAAAGTGTACTTAACGTCTCGAATCAGGACACGGGCTGTACAGACTGTGGTTGGTTCGAAGGGTTGAGCACTTGCAGGTCGAAGTGACAACCCAGAAAGAGGCGTCGTTACTTTACGAAGCGATCGGCAAAATCTGGCATCCATAACAGAAACAGCTGCACCGGTATCAACAAGAGCGACTGTAGCGACACCTTCAACAAAAACATAAATAAATATAGCAGGTAAGGAGCAAGGACCTTGGCATTTCGAAACTTGCGCACTTCTTGCCTCAGGAATTGCGTCGTCTAGTTTCACTCGTTCTTAGAGACGGGCCTCCGACGCATTGGTGAAAGCGACCAGTGACGTGGAGATGCGAGCGGCTATGGTCGAAGAGAGGACGACCAGTAAGAGTACGAGGTGGCGGTGGGTCGGATGGAGTGTAGCTTGCATTGGAGTCGACCGTATAACGAGGCGCCCGGAGATCATTGTCGATTGTTTGCACCCGGCGGCAGAACCTTGCGACGTGTTCGGGAAACCCACATGCAAAGCACATAGGCCGATTATAGTGCGTGCGCCACGGCAACAGGAAGGCCGGCCCAGAAGATGGGAGGAAAAGGGGCAGCGCAGGTGCAACTGAAAGGGTCATATCGCGCTCTGGGCGTGATCTGGCAGCTACCGCAGCATAAGTTAGGGAAGCAGCCACAAGCGGCTGCTGGGGAGCGACCGGCAGTGTGTCAGTGACTTCTCCTTGAATGACGTTGCAGAGAGCAGATGGCAAAGGACTAGCAGACACCTGGGTGAAGGATACTACGGACAGCTGTCGTGCGACTTCTTCGCGGACAAAGGCCTTGATCTGCGTGATCAGCGACGCTGGGCCAGATCCAATGGCCAGGCTGGAGATCGAAGCATCCGTTGTCGGAGGAGGCCTCGTGAAAGCTCTCCATTTGCGTAGCTCGTCGTAGCTCTGGCAGAGACTGATAACGTCGGCAACACTGTTCAGATTCTTGGCCAGTCAACCTCAAGCATCATCCTCATATTGCTTTCATGATGTGCTTAGTGCGGTCCGCTTCCGACATGGTGCCTTTTACGCATTTACATAGATCGACAACGTCCTCTATATACCTGGTGAATGCTTCACCCGTGTCCTGTGCGCGTGTGAGCAAACGCTGCTCGGCTCAGAGTTTGCGGACGACGGGACAGTTTAATACCTCTGTAAAAAGCGCCTTGAACATAGACCACGTTCGGAAATCCGCCTTATGATTCTTGAACCAGAGCTTGGCCATGCTGGCGAGATAGAAAACGACGTTGGTTAGCTTGGTCGGGTCATCCAATTTGTTATGAGCGCTCACCCACTCGTAGGACGCAAGTCAACCTTCAACGTCGTTGTCGTCCGTCCCGCTGAAGGTGGTAGAACAGGCGGCGACGGGAGCGTCTGCTGGTCGGCGTATGGCATGACGGAATGTAGCATCCGAGGGCGGAGTTGCAGGTTGGTAGAGCTGAAAGGGACCCTAGCACGTGCACCAAATATAAAGGGGGTTTATTACGCGACGCGCCGATGACAGGTAGAGCGCTTCACCGAGCACAGTCTCTAAGCTCGAGCATCTGCGCCACGCCATGCTGTTGGCAATCCCGCTCTGACTGCTACCCGCTCATTAATGCTCTGGATTTCATCTGTAGTACAGAACGTGACCAATAGATGGCATTGTATAAGACTCATAAGTTCTTCTACCCTCACTAAGGCTAATAATAATCCACGCAATGTCTGATAATTACTCAAAGAGCCCTTCTGATCTAGCCTCACTCGAGAGGGTTCATGTGTTAAGCGTAGGCAGGCTCAGTATACAGTGGCGGCTAGTCCAGATCCAGGGATTCTAAGCACCCTCTATCCCGTCGCAGGTCTGATCGCCGCCTTGGTCAGGTGCTCCGCAACTGCTGGTGATTTAGAGCCATGGGCAAATTACAAGACTGATGAGCGAAGTAGTGGCCGCATATTCCACTAGGGAGGCGAATTCCTGTTCTAGTGAGGCAGTACCTTTGTTCAAGCTTAGCGGGTCTCCTTAATTTGGTTTTCCCTGGACTAGTGTGAGCCCTCTGGCTTTCGGCACTGTTTTTTCAGGTGTCAGTTCGAAACTCCCAGCCTAAAATTGAGTGGACTGAATGAGGACTCGAACCTAAGACTTGCAGATTAAAGGCGTGGTCTTCTACCTCCGCTCCACACCACCACGGTATATGTATATGTATGTATGTACATATTGTAAGAATTTATGCGGACTTCATCTTCATCTGTACAAAGTCATCATCAATCATCGGCTCGTGTTCGTTTTTGCATCGGCGCCATTTTTTCTTGTTGGAATAAAGCGACGTCTCGACCGTGGTATTTCAAGTGGTGGAGGCGCTTTAAGATCCCTTCGACCTCAATTCCCTTCAAGATCTCTCCTGGAGCTACGTTCGGGACGCCGCTTACGCCAAGAGGCCGCCATGTCGCAAGACCAGACCGCAGCGTCCACCATCTCGGTTCAAGTGCCAGCCACCCCCAATCCCAGCCCTGCCAACAACCGGTATCGCGATCCAGAAATCTTCTCTGGCTTGCCTGGTGAGGACGTTGAAGACTGGCTCGACAACTACGATCGTGTCAGCGAATACAACAATTGGAACGAGACATCGAGGTTAAACAACGTGCCATTTTACGTCTCTCAAGTAGCCAAGACATGGTTCCTGAATCATGAGAGAGACTTCCGTGATTGGTCGTCTTTCAGGGAGCAGCTACGGCGGATTTTCGGCACACCCACGGTTCGTTCGGAAGTTGCGAAAAAGAGGCTGTCTGAGCGCGTCCAGCATTATGGCGAGTCGTATACCTCGTACATTGAGGACATCCTCGCGCTTTGCCGCCGTGCCGACAGTGCCATGCCAGAACCTGATCGCGTGCGACACCTTCTTAAGGGTATCGGATCTACTGCTTTCAACGCACTCGCCGCTCAAAACCCTTCGACGGTGTCGGACGTCGTCTCCGTCTGTCACCGCCTCGACGCCCTGCAATCAATCCGCTTGCAACCGGACTTTTCCGACAACCCCCTGGCAAACAGTATTGAGCTCCGGTCTATCATTCGAGCCATAATTCGTGAGGAATTGCAAGCGCATGGCTCACCCCCTTGCAGCAGCGCTCACGTCCAACCTGCTTCTACTGACCTGCGCGGTATCATTAAGGAGGAATTGGCCTCCCTTCAGAACGCCCAGCATACCAACGCTTCTCCTTGCCCACAACCGGCTTCTTACTCCCAGGTTGCTGCACTGCCAGCCACGCCGTCTCCAATCACACCACCTGCGCCTGTTCACGATCACCTGGCACCTTTAGTCACCCGAGCTCCGAACCCACCTTACTACTCTGCCTGGCGTTCGTCGAGGCCTATCTGCTACTACTGCGGCTTTCGAGGACATATCTCCCGGTTTTGCCGACGCCGCCAGCAAGACGAACGTCGTGGTTACGCGGCCTTTGAACGCGATGAGCCACCTCCTTGCGTTTACCGCACTTATGACGATAATCCTCCCGCTCGCCGATCTCCATCCCCGGCCGACTTCTCCAACACCGCATTCAACACACGTGCCTCGAGACGCCGCTCCCCTTTGCCGCTCCGACGTTCTGTTTCGCCACTTCGACCTGTCTCCAAACTCCATGTCCAGCGACCGGAAAACTAACCAGTGCAGTTTTTGGAGGGAAAACTGCATCGCCGCGAAGTGCTCCAAGTCTTCCTGAACGTCCTTCGAACATGTTATTGGTGTCTGTGGAAGGTGTGCCTTTGTTAGCTCTGATTGACACGGGAGCTACTATATCTGTTATGCGTGCGGACCTGTGCTCTCGTCTGCGGAAAGTGAAGACGCCTTATATTGGATCATCCCTGATTGGGGCTAATGGAGCAATCATTCGACCATCAGCCCAATGTACAGCACGCGTCTTCATTGATGGTATCTGTCATCACATTAAGTTCGCGATTTTATTCCCGTGCGCTCATGAACTAATTTTAGGTTGGGACTTTCTCTCGTCAGCGTCCGTTTTAATCTCTTGCCGTCAACGTGTAGTCCATATGACCGAGACAGTTCATTGCAGCGAGAGTGCCGATGAGCCACGACTGCGTTTTCTCACTGCTGCCGATTCTGTACTGCCTCCCGGCCACGAGCAAGTCATAAGTCTCTCCTCTACGGACATCACCGATGGCGACGTGTTCATCACTCCTTACAGTCGCTGTCTTGCCCGTGGGATTGTCTTCGCTTCCTGCCTGGTGCGGTTCAAAGAAAGCTCTGCGTTAATCATCGCTTTAAACGCGACCACTGAGACAATCCTCCTACCTCAAGGCTCCGCAGTGACCTGTTATGTGGATACCCAACCAGTCTCCCTGCTTCCTCTTGCCGCCTCGCAAGCTCTTCCTCAACAGGACAAATCTGCTTCATCTGCCCTTGCTTCCGTAATAAGTCCTGACCTTACTGCTGCTCAACATGAAGTGTTGCTAAAATTGCTTACGAAGCACCAGGCCTCCTTTGATATGGATACTTCGTCACTCGGACAGACATCCGTTGCCTTCCATCGTATCGACACCGATGGCCAGACTATTGTACGCCGTCGTCCCTACCAAGTCTCTTTGGCCGAACGCAAAATCATCGAGGAGAACGTCGCCGATATGCTGAAAAGAAACGTCATACGTCCCTCCGCTAGTGCTTGGTCATCACCCGTCGTTTTAGTGCAGAAGAAGGATGGATCGGTACGATTTTGTGTTGACTACCGCGCGCTAAACAAGATCACCCGTAAGGATGTATATCCGATGCCCCGTATCGATGACGCCCTTGACTCGTTGCAAGGCGCGCAATATTTTTCCAGCCTTGATCTTCGCTCCGGATATTGGCAAATTCCAATGCACGAAGCGGACAAAGAAAAGACCGCCTTTTCTACTCCGGATGGTCTTTATGAGTGTAATGTAATGCCTTTCGGTCTATGCAATGCTCCCGCCACATTTGAAAGAATGATCGACACGGTTCTTCGCGGCCTCAAGTGGAAAACTTGTCTATGTTACCTCGACGACATCGTCGTGTTTTCCTCGACTTTCACTGACCATCTGCAACGCTTAGATGAAGTGCTCACATGCCTTTCTAATGCCGGGCTTCAACTAAACACGAGGAAGTGCCGTTTCGCTAGCACAACGATTAAAGTCCTGGGTCATCTCGTTAGCAAAGACGGCATCCAGCCCGATCCGGATAAAATTACCGCGGTGCTCAACTTTCCACGCCCACTTCGTGCAAAAGAACTGCGCAGCTTCATTGGACTCGCCTCATACTTTCGACGTTTTATCCGGAACTTTGCCAGCATTGCCTCGCCTCTCCACAAGCTCCTTGCTAGTTCCAGTTCCTTCGATTGGAACGATCAGTGTGAAGCCGCGTTCCAAGAACTCAAGCGCGCACTAACATCCCCACCTGTTCTTTGTCATTTTGACGACAAGGCGCCCACATTAGTGCATACTGACGCCAGCGGTCACGGAATTGGTGCCGTACTGCTGCAGCGCGACCACGAATTTTGCGAAAAGGTTGTTGCATATGCAAGCCGCACTCTCACTTCCGCGGAAAAGAAGTATTCGATAACCGAACAAGAGTGTTTGGCTGTTGTCTGGTCCATTCAGAAATTTCGTCCATATCTCCATGGTCGACATTTCACGGTTGTGACCGACCACCATGCCCTATGTTGGTTGTCGACGATCAAAAACTTGTCCGGGCGCCTTGGCCGCTGGATACTCCGATTACAAGCATATGAGTTCAATGTCATATATAAGTCCGGACGGAAGCACCAAGATGCCGATGCTCTTTCACGATGCCCATTACCACCATCATCGGAGCACATCACATCACCTTGTCAAATTGGCCGCACGGAGGACGCTTCGTCTATTACACCGATTTCTTCCTTGACTTCATCAAACCGCCTTTCAGTGCTTTCCACTCACCAGCGCGCCGATTCCTATTGCCATGGTATCATCAATCGCCTTAGCGGTGTTTCATCTCCACCCAATGCCAGGCTACGGAAACAGCTCAAACTGTTCAAGTTTGAAGACGACGTGCTCTACCGGTACATTTTTCACCCGGAAGGCCATCGATGGGTTCCCGTTCTACCGCGCTCTCTTCGCGCTGCAGTTCTGCAGGCCTCACACGATGACCCTACGTCAGGCCACTTGGGTTACCGCAAAACACACGAGCGCATACGCAGCCGATTCTATTGGCCAGGCCTTTCCACGAGCATAGCTAGATATGTTGCCTCGTGCACGCTTTGCCAACACCGTAAGCGACCTACTACTGCTCCAGTCGGGACCCTACAACCACTTCCTTGTCCAGCACAACCCTTCTCTGTCGTCGGCATTGACCTTTTCGGGCCACTCCCACCTACTCCAGACGGCAACCGATGGATCGTCACTGCTGTTGACCATTTGACCCGGTACGCTGAAACAGCCTCAATACGCTCAGGAGCTGCCTCAGAAGTAGCGGCCTTCTTCTTGCAGGCTGTCTACTTACGTCACGGGGCGCCTCACGTTCTTTTGAGCGACCGAGGTAAGGCATTTCTTTCAAGCACTCTTAATCAAGTTCTGCAAGCGTCCAACACCGTGCACAAGACAACGTCTAGCTACCACCCTCAAACCAACGGCCTAACAGAGCGATTTCATCGCACGCTGTGTGACATGCTATCCATGTATATTCAACCTGATCATCGTAACTGGGATGCGATTCTCCCATTTGTAACATTTGCGTACAACACGTCTGTTCAACGGACCACCGGATACTCTCCGTTTTTCTTAGTATACGGCCGCCACCCAACCTCATCACTCGACGTTTCTTTCTTCTCTGGCCCCGTCAACGCTTCACCATTCATTTGCGACCAGTTTGTGTCTCGTCTTGCCCAATGTCGTCGTCGCGCCCGTATGAACACTGCAGCCAGCCAAGACGATCGCAAACATCTGTACGATGCCTCTCATCGCGTCGTTTCCTACCGCCCTGGTGACGATTTGCTCCTATGGACCCCTGCACGAACACCCAGTTTATGTGAGAAGCTTGAGTCTCGATATCTTGGCCCCTACAAAGTCATAGAGCAGACCTCGCCGGTGAACTATCGCGTTACACCTGTTGAGGCCCCAACCGACCGACGCTGCCGCGGAACAGAAATCGTGCACGTTTCTCGCCTGAAGCCCTTTCATCTCCGTTCCACTGTCTAATGTGCGGCCAGGCTGGCCGCTTCCGTCCACGGGGGAAATTAGTGTAAGAATTTATGCGGACTTCATCTTCATCTGTACAAAGTCATCATCAATCATCGGCTCGTGTTCGTTTTTGCATCGGCGCCATTTTTCCTTGTTGGAATAAAGCGACGTCTCGACCGTGGTATTTCAATATATATATATATATATATATATATATATATATATATATATATATATATATATATATATATATATATATTGGGACAGTGGAACGCCTGCTCCAATTTTTTATAGTATGACCTGCCTAAAAATGCGAACGTTGGACTACTCAGTCGAGGTTGCGTTGTCACTGATATTGGGGGGAAGGCAAGTGTTCGTACGTAGTAAAATCTCATCGCTGCAGTTATCAAGTTACAAGCATAACTTGGTGCACTTAGAAGCATCCTACGTATGGTCGTGTAAGATAAACGGAATTTCTTATACTGAATGAAATAAACAGGTGATAGTTGGTTATTACCAACTCTGCGTGTTAGGGCTACTGCAGAGCTTGAGTTGTCAGTGTTAGTGTGATACACATATACAGTCCAATGACGATGTTATTTGGATAACATCGTGGATTCGTATTTTGAAACTAAAAGCTTGAAAGGAATGCTTTTTTTCCCCTTCCATATTGTTACTTTCCTTCTGGCAAATCATGTTTAAGTAGAATTATCACCGATGGCAATGTGCGTATTTTCATGTTGTGACCTTCTCTTAGATATTCTGGTTTCCTTTGAAAGTTGTGCAGTTCGTGATAACCACTCTACACTTGTCAACTTGGTATCTGCCAAGTCTGTTTGCACTTTCAATTTGTGAATGAAGCACGATGCTGAGATTCCGCGAACATTGGTCCACAACGGTTTGCTCGAACGAAGACCAGGACTGGAACGGTTTGTCGGTGAGGCCAAACAAAAGCAAAGAGGGCTACCATAGCGTGTTCCCGGCATCTCCACATCGATATTTATAAGCCTTAAGCTGTTTGCTTGTGTTATCGCCAACAGTTTGCGATTGCAATCGCTGCTGTACGCACATAAATAGCGGTCCTTTTATTATTGCGATAGCAGTTATGTGGACACTCCAGGCGCATTTCTGCCGTTGTCATCCCCGTCGCCGCGATGTTTCGTATGAAGTCCAAGGGCGATAGCATCGTCTGCGCTCGCCCTATGCTGTATGTGTGAATGAAACCATGTGAAGGTATTCCGAAGAGGGTAGTTACATTTCGCGCGCTCAAGGGCGGAAAGAGGGGAGGAAGCGTGCCGTCTTTCCTTGCACACATGGCACCGGGCCAAGGGAAAGGGCTTCTACAACGGCGGCTGCTGCGCACGGCGCAGCCACGAGCGACCGCGCGAGCCTTATCTTGAAAGCGATCTGCCATAGGGACAGAATCTGGGCGGCTAGATGCACCGAGGTCCCACAGCTCCGTGTGCACGGTGTTCTCACCGCATAGTTCGTGTGGAAGCGAGAGGCATCATGAAGGTCAGTTCGGTCGCTCCGGCTACCACGCTTCCTCCCCTGCAGTGTTTTGACGGCGAGTTTCCGCGGTCATCCAGTGAGGTGTGCTGGTGTTGGCTTGTGCGCGCGTTACATCATGCTTGTTAAATTAGTTACTAAGGGAATGCTCAGAAGTTCACACGACCGACAAAATTACTATCCTTACTTCTTATAGGTCTCCACTAATTTGCTACCGCAACCCACGCTTCGCCTTTCGTGCGAAACTGCGACTTTTATTTGACCTCTCACTGGTTGTAAGTGAAATAATAGGTGAAACAATATTCAGTGCATAAACCACGACGAAATACATTGTACATAGAAGAATAACGACATCCTTACATTGCCTTCTGTTTAGATAGCTATTGTCATTGCTAAGAGAAGTCGACCCACAGGAGCAAGCACGCCTGAAAGGCAGTGTTTTTTTTTTTTTTTTTTTTGGTCAGGTGCTTTCTTGTGCTAAAGATATTCGAACACCCTAAAGTTTTGTGAATAGGACTGCTTCAATGTAACGGCATACGTCAGCTTTTACGATTTAAGGAGCCAAATTGTACGTGTCTATTTCGAAAAACGTATTCGTATGCAGAAACCAAATGGTGCTCTTTATGCAACGAAGGTCATCCTTTGTCATACAAAGCCGACTTTCCTCCGTCAATCTGACTAGCAAAAAAACGCCAAATATCTCGCTTACACGGTTTGTGCAGCGCCTGAGTTTCCATATCAAGCAGGCTTGGTATTCTAATCTACATACTGATTACTTGCATGACTGATAGATTCGGTAGGAATAGATATCCGGGTTCTCTCTTGCCCTTACTGTAGCTAAGACACTAGGACGCTAGAATAACAAGGACACTAGAAGAAATGGAACACAGACGCTGCGATTCACTGCATGTGATTCAGTGATGATCAAAGATCATCGAGGCACGAAGTCCACAGAATAAAGACGAATCATTCCTTTTTTGTTGCATGACTGAATTTGTTTTTAAGGCCCGGGAACCTCGTCAACGCCCCTGTTAAATTGGTTTTTCTTGTAATTCTGGCTTAGCTGTGTTTCTTACCGGCCATCTGACTGTTGAGAACAAAGGTTTGTTTTTAAAAGCTTTGGTTCTTAAGATATAAAAGAGCTAGCAGTTCCTGTGGACGAACGACTGCCAGGTTAAGGCTCCTCAGACTAGCAGAAGCAAGGTGTTTCTGATAAAGCTCAGGAGCTGCCTACAGGTTGTCACCTAATTCTCGTGTAACCACGATCCAGCACCTTTGTTATTATTCTTGTTTTTGCCGCGGATGCGCATCTGCTACTTCATGTCTTTGTTCTCTGCGGTTGAGTTCATTGCTTCTCTTTCTGAGAAAAAATACAGTTGCTTCGTGCACTGCAATACCCGTAGCCTGCGACAAAAACTACCGTGGTTGCTTAGCGGCTTTGGTGTTGGGCTCGTAAGCACAAGATTGAGGGATCGAATCCCGGGCGCGGCGGCCGCATTTCGATGGGCGCGAAATACAAAAACACCGTGTATTTAGATTTAAGAACCCTAGGAGGTCAAAATTAATCCGAAGTCCCCCATTTCGGCGTACCTCATAATCAGATTGGAATTTCGGCATGTAAAATCCGCAATATAATTTTTTAACCTGCCAATGGATATTGAAAGTATCAGCAATTTTATTGGCTCAACCTAGCACCGTTTTTGTTCATATTTGCATCTGTGCATCGAAAGCGTGGCTTTCTGATGGCGATGAAAATCTTTAGGGTTTCCCATTAAAAAAATGTGAGTGTGGTCACCGTTCATCCGATGCTTATGAAGGCTCAACCGTATACTCATTGTAGCTATCGTCAATTACACTTGTAGACAAAATCTTTCCATTGATGTAGCATGTTGCGAATCGGCTTCGGTAGAAACCTAAGAGTCTCACTTCACATAAAAAGAAAGAACCTAATTCCTGCTCGAATTTATCACTCTCCTTCTTCATCTATTGCCGAATTCTTATCGGCTTTTTATACTGTTCTGAGAAATCATCGCTCGAAAATAAGAATATTTTGTTAGTAGGTGATATTACCATAAACGTATGCGACACTAATACGACTTGCTATGCTGCATATAGTCATTGCCTTTCAGGGTCCACATTCGAGTGCCTCGTTGATTCCCACACTAGATAAAATACACGTAAAACTTGCATTCTTTTGGACCGTGATATTTCAAACTTCAATCATCAGGCGTCTAGAGCAGTTCAGACAGACATCACCATGCTTGGTACACTTACTTGCCTTGCAGCTCATAACACATTTATTAGAAGACATTCAATGAAGAAAACCTTACTTATGCTATATTTTATTATGACTGGTCTGAAATCAAACCACTATCTGATACACAGCAGGCAATTGATATTTTTCGCACTTTATATTTTGCAGATATTTCCTCTAGCCCTTCTACCGTTACATGCAAGAAACGCCAAAAGCCTAGACGACCTTCGATGTTCCCTGCTTTACAAGTCAGTTTGAGAAAAAAAATAGAACTATCGTCACAAGAATTCAAGAGGCAACCCATTAACCGCATGTTGGCATTTAGATATAAATTTTATGACAACCTTCTTACCGGTATACTGCAACACGCTAGCAGTACAGGTTGCTGGCTTAGTCGGTTCGTATTGCTCAGCAGATCATAAATATTTATGATCGCTTAGCGCAAACAAGGAAGGACGGCAGGTAACAAGGGGAGCACTCCCCTTGTTCCCTGCCGTACTTCCATGTTTGCGCTAAGCAATTATAAATATTTATGGTCTACGCTACGACACGCTAGAAAAGCTATTACGACAAGATCACAAAAACTAGGTCTAAATTTAGAAAAGCTGTGTAATCTGTTGCATTAGTTTTTATATATGCCGGCCTCGAGATGGTCTATAACAACAATAGCTTACAGTGACATGACTTACTTCCACTCATCTGATACTGCAGATCCTTTTCCTGACTATTTATGTTTACCCCCTTCCTGCAGTCACAAAGTAGTTTCTTCAGCCAGCTTACCACATTTACCTCCCTCATTTTTTTTTTTATTCTTTCCTACCTCTTCTGACGAAATAGTGTCTTGTTCTCGCAATCCTGAAGATACTTCTCCTGGTCTAGATAACATTTGTGCACGTAACTTAAACTTAGTCGTTCATCTGATTTCTGATTTCATTAGTTAATAATCAACCTAAGTTTTGCAGAGGGTTATTTTCCTGATTCATTAAAGAAAGCTAAATTCTTAAATACGTTTAATAAAGGTCATAAAGATGCTATTACAAACTATAGGCGTAATAGTTTGTAATAAGTAACACAATTGAACACCTGTTTCTTAAGTGTCTTAGTTCTTACTTAACGAAAATTAGCATCACAAAACCTTGCCTGCTTGGTTTTCGGGAGGGAGCGCCACTGATAATGCCATTTATTTTTCATTTCTTTCAAAAACCATTCAACTGACAGCGACAATCTTGCAGGTTTTGTAATTTTTAATCTAACCAAGGCTTCGGCATGCTCAATCACTGAATTCTATTTAGAAAGCTTTATTCTAACGGTATTACCAGTCCCGCTTTAAAGTTGTTGGCGTATAATTCGCTTGCCTGACAATCCGTGGTTTCGACCGGTGGTGGTTCTCCAAACCCTTCAAATACTAACCGAGGCTTGTATTGCTGGTTCTTTCTTCACCATAATGTGTATAAGTGGCCTCCCTGCCGTATTAAGTTCTCCGCATTGCGTCTTGTATGCTGACCATACTATAGTATCATGTAGAAAACTCTTTACTCTCTAACATCGAAGCTAAATTCTGTACTAAGTGAATTTCTTAAGTGACACAGAAATAATTGCCTCACTTCAAACTCTTGCAAAACTAAGTTCATGATCTTCAGGTTCTTCAAAAGCCAATATTCATTCTGGTTGTTCTGACGCTCGGTTTCGACCTTATTTCTGCCTGCGAATCGACATCACTTCCGGGAGTTACCGATGTGATGTAAACCTTAATTTCGGTTCGCTCATGATCGACATCAAGAAAAAACACTGCTTGATATGCGTGTACTAATTAATGCTAGGCCATATTTTTCGACTAATCCTTTGTTATATCTCTTTCTTTTCCCTTCATTCATAGCCATTTAAATCACCGTATAGTTATCTGGGGTAACAGTCATCATTGCCACATTGCACTTGGGCAAGCCAACAGGAACCAGAAAATCCAAATAATTACATCAGTCCTCACCTTTAAAATGTCCTTTCATTTCGAAGACACTAAATATGTTACTCCTCTATGCACAGGAGGTCCCAATCTACTCTTTAATTCGGGGAACTCCTGTGTTTAACAACTTGCATTACCAACCTGTGAAAACAAGGTAATGTCATTCTAATTCCTGTTTTCTTATATCTATAGATACTCGCCCTTCAAAATAATTATTCCTGAACTGCCTTTCGAGCTAATTAACAACGATAATTGTAAACGCTAACTGCCCTCGTTTCGCGTCGGAAGCTTATTATTAGCATTACTACATGCTAACAGCCACGTCCTCTACTAATAATAAACTGATTACGGAGTAAAAACCTTGTAATTTACTTCCATGCCACTTTAAGACTTTTCGACGCCTAATATAAGCCATTGTCTATGCTATACGCATTTGTAGCGACCGTCTGTAACTATGATTTGCCCCTACTTCCATGAAATTCAGTTACGCCGTCTGGCCTCCCCGTGGGGGTCATTGCCCTCAGCTCTTTCTTTGGATGTGAGGCGGTTACCCGACAGAGGCGCCACCACTTCCACTCGGAAAACCGGTTTTACTGTGGAATAAAGCCAGTCTACTCTTCGTTCTGAACCTGTCAAAACGTGTATTACTTGCCTCCGCTAAACCGAGCTCCCAAGTGGTGACCCAGGACATTTACGTTTTTTTAACACTGCCATAGACGACGCTGCTCCTACTCCTGCTGACCAAGAAGACGCCACTATTAAGTCTACTGTCATCGTCCCAGAGTTTCACCTTCCCAGCTTTTGGCACAAGAATCCTCGAGTTTGGTTTGTACAAGTAGAGGCCCGTTTTCGACTCCCGCGCATCACCCCACAGACAGCCAGGTACCTAGCACGTCGTCGCCGCGCTACCCTACGACATCGTCGATGCCATATACGTCTTGATAGCGGTTACACCTTCGGCCACAGCATGCGACGACCTAAAACGCATGGTCCTGCAGCGCGTCGAGCCGTCGCAACAGAGTGGGCTTCACCAACTCCTCTCCGAGGAACTCAGCTACCAACGACCGTCATAACTCCTGCACCGGTTGCGCCAGCTGCTGGGTGGCCGCTCCGCAAACGAGAGTCAGTTTCCAATTTTGCGCGCGCTCTTCTTGCAGCGCCTCCCACAGTCCGCACGCATAGTGCTCGCGGGTTCCGACGATACGAGTTTTGATCGGCTAGCTGCACTCGCTGACCGCATACGCGGCTGCTCGTCTGCGTCACCACTATACCTATCCCTCTCGCGCTTGGAGAAAACAATCGACCGCCTTACCAGTCCACTGGAGAAGCCGACGATGAGCGACAACAATGGCGACCAACTTCTGCGCAACCAGTCGCCTTCACCGTCTCGCAGCGCACCTAGGGACTCGCCTCGCCAGTTGTGCTGGTACCACAGTCGCTTTCGCGAACAAGCAAATCGCTGCACTTAGCCCTGTTTGTGGACAGGAAACGCAGCAGCCAATCGCTAACGGCAGCATGCGACATCGGCTCTCGCGCAAGCCGCCTATTCTTCGCAGTCGACCGCATAACTGGCAACCGCCTCCACCGGAGCTGAGCTGTCTATCGCCCCCGCCACCGCCGCAAATTCACACCCACGCTCCACGCGCTAAAAAACACTGCCACCGCGTCATGTTGGCTCCGGCCAATAACGATAGACATCGGACTTCGGCGCTTGCAAAGATGCGTGCTCGTGATCGCCAACGTCAGCTATGCCATACTGCGAGCGGACTTCCTCATCCATTTCAACCTAGATGTGAGTTCGCGATCGGCGCTTAAATGATAACGTCCCATCCTTCGCTGTACTTGGCCTGCAGTCCAACCTCACCTCATCTGGCATCCGTACATTTATTTATTTATTTATTTATTTATTAATTTACATTACCCCTAAGGGCCCGCACACGAGGGTATTACATAGCGGGGGGGGGGGGGGGGGGCACAAACATGAAGTATACACAAGAAATAAAACTACATCAAATATACATACACACAAGGAACATAAAGTGCATATATGCACTTAGTCATGAAAACACAAGAACATTTTACATAATATGTTAATATGTGAATATAACAATAAGTAATATCTAATCTGCTACCACTAACCGTTTTCTTGCAACAAAGTTTGGAAAGATGGTAAGTTAACTTCAGCAGCTATGCGTGATGGTAGGTTATTCCATTCTATTATTGTGCGAGGAATAAATGATTTTGCGTAGAGCGATGAGCGGCACATTATCCGTTTTACTTTGCTAGCGTGGTCACGGCGCGGGAAAACTGCAGGGGGTGGTGAAAAGAAGTCATCGTGAAGCGTGGAATGGTGATAAAGTTTATGAAATAAGGTTAGGTGAGCAAACTGGCGTCGACGTGTTAGTGATTCCAACTCGGCACGTTGTTTTAACGATGTGAAGCTGGTGAAGCGTGAATAATCGGAAAAGATGATGCGAACAGCACGGTTTTGCAGAGATTCAATGTTGTTGATTATGTATGCTTTATCGGGATCCCATATGGCAGAAGCATATTCAAATTTTGGGCGGATCAGTGTCATATAAGCAAGTTTTTTTAAGTGTGAAGGTGCGTGCTTGAGGTTACGCTTAAGAAGACCGAGTGATCGGTTAGCTGATGCTAAGACGATGTTAATATGGTAATGCCAAATTAAGTCAGACTGAAGATGAAGGCCAAGATACTTGTAAGTTGGCGCAAGTTCTACTATAGCATTATTGAGAAAGTAGGTGGTAGGAAGTCGAGTGGAATGGTTGGTAAATGACATTAGCTTGGTTTTAGACGTATTTAAAGACATTAACCACGAAGAGCACCAAGCGGTCGCCGCATCACGATCAGTTTGTAAGGAAAGTCGGTCAGCGTCATTACTAATATTACGATATATAACACAATCGTCTGCGAATAATCGAATTCGAGATGAGACACATTTGGGTAGATCATTAATAAAAATTAAGAAAAGTAGGGGACCGAGGACGCTGCCCTGGGGGACTCCAGATGTTAAAGGAACAGAAGAAGAGTTACAGCCATTAGTACAGGTAAATTGTTGTCTGTTGGAGAGAAAATCTTTAATCCATGCAAGAACGTTTGGGTGAATATTTAAGTGTGTTAATTTGATTAGAAGCCTGTGATGAGGAACGCGATAAAAAGCTTTAGAGAAGTCAAGAAACACGCGTCAACTGGGAATCCTTTGTTAAATGCGGAAAATATATCGTTAGTAAATTCGGTGAGCTGAGTGTCGCATGAATAACCCCTGCGAAAACCGTGCTGGTACTTGAAGATGATATCATGGTCTTCCAGGTAGTTGATGACTTGTGTGAGTACAACGTGCTCGAGAAGATTACATATGTTGCTAGTTAATGAGATAGAACGATAGCTAAGTGGGACAGAGCGATCACCTGATTTAAATATTTGTATTACTTTAGCTATTCGCCAGTCATGAGGAATAATGCCAGATAATAATGATCGTGAAAACAGGGCTGATAACACTTGAAAAATGTTTAAAGAAGCGTTTTTAAGTACCTTGTTATTGAAACCAAGGTGATCAGAGCTAGTAGTAGTTTTGAGGTTATTCAACAGGGCAAGAACACCAGAATCACTGATGACTATTTCTGGCATGGAAATGTTAGGCAATGGCTCTAATATAGGCGAAGAAGTTATATCTTCATTGGTGAGTACTGATGAAAATGCATCGTTCAGAAGCTGCGAACAGTCAGTTTTAGTGACTGGTTGTCCGTCAGCATTAATTAGTACAATATCAGAATAGGAACTCGGATTGATAATGCGCCAGAATCTATGAGAATTATTGGTTAACATAGTAGAGAGGTCGTGAGTGAAGAAATTACGACGGTTTGTTCTAAGCAGGGACTGATACTCTTTATCACAATTTTTGTACTTGTTCCTTGATGACAGGAGACGTGTGGTCATTGCTTGGCAGTACAAACGTTTTTTCTTACTATTAAGACGACGAAGACGATGTGTGAACCAAGGTGAATTTTTATGATGTCGGATGGTGATGATTGGCACATACTTATCAACAAGGTGAGACAAGGTGGTTTTGAACGACAGCCAGTTTAGTTCGATTGAGCATGGTGAATACTGAGCCAGGAAGTTTTCAGAGAAGGTGTTTAGTTCCGAGTTATTCATCTCAAAATTCGCGCGATTGTAGCAATGAATTCGCTTAATGGTAGTTTTCTTTTCAGTAAATGGATGCGTGATGCACCCGGTGATAATGTCATGATCGGATAAACCATTTAAATGCATTATATCAGAAAGAACGTCCGGGTTATTTGTTAGAACAAGATCAAGGATATTTGCCGTGGTAGCGGAGCGACGGGTAGGACTAGTAATAAGTTGGTGTGGTCTCAAGTTGGTCTGGTCTAATAAGTTCGGCTGGTCTCAACGCACGACAAGGTACTTGCTGAGTATTCGCAACTCTCGAAGCCGCGAAAAGATGCGCTTCCCGTGAAACGCAAGGTGACGCATCATATCACCACCACCGCTCCACCTGTCCCTTTGTAGCCACGGAGGCTCGCTGGATGCAGGTTGGAGGTCATCTGTCGTGAGTTAGAACACATGCCTCAGTCCGGCATTATTCCTCCTTCCTCCAGCAATTGGTCTTCTCCTGTCCATCTGGTTCCAAAGCAGGACAGTGGCGACTGGCGGCCTTGTGGTGATTACCAAGCTTTGAATGCCGTCACTACTCCTGGGCAATATTCGCTTCTCCACATATATGTCTGCTCCTCTCGCACGAACCAAATATACAGCAAGATCGATTTCATAAGCGCATACCACCAAATTCCTATCGAACCTAGCGGCATTCCGAAGACTGCAATCACTGCTTCATTAGGCGTGTTGGAATTTATCCTTATGCCTTAGGCTTTGAACAATGCGGCGCCATCTTTTCAAGGGTTCATGGACGAGCTTACGCTCGGACCCCCGTTCATTTTCGTCTACCTTGACGACATTCTCGTTGCAAGTCGCACAGGCGAAGAGTACTTTCGCCTTCTATGTGAGCTACTACAGGAACATGGCCTAGTCCTACAGCCCCAGAAATGCATTTTCGGAGTTGAAGCCCTGGATTTGCTCTGCCATCGCATTTCACTCCAAGGCCTTAAGCCATTGGAAACACGGGTGTGGAAAAACGAGGATTTCCGCTCTCCAACCTCCTGCAGAGGGTTGTGCGAGTTTCTGGGGCTCATAACTTTTCACAGGCGCTTCCTACCATCCTGTGCTCAAGTTCTTCAACCGTTTACCGACATGCTGCGTCGCGACTGCAAGAAACCGCCTACCTTCCACTAGTCCTCGGAGCACAAACATTCCTTCCAGGAAGCCAAAGTGCGGTCGGCTACTGCTGTGTTGCTGATTCATTCGTTGCCCGACGCCCCAACTCACCTTATGGTAGACATGTCGAATACAGCAATGGGTGCAGTACTGCTGCAGTCCGATGGCACACTCGGGGCCCCTGGGTTTCTTCTCTAAGAGCCTCAAACCTACAGAAGCTCATTACAGCACCTTCAGTAGGGAGATGTTGACCATCTTTTGCACTGTCCAGCATTGCCATTATTTTTCTCTTGATTGCTATGGTTTTTACATACTGACCGACCACAAGCCATTAACCTTCGTTTTCAAGAACCACAGTTCCTCGCACTCAGAATGTGAGCTGCGGCAACGTACCTTTATCTCCGAATTTTCTATGGACGTCCGCCATATCTCCGCGACCAAAGATCAGGCAACTGTCGCACTGTCGCGGATCGGCGCTGTGCCTGCTGGCTCGGTGGATTTCCAAGCTCTAGCCTCCCCCAGCAAAACGAATCCGAGCATCGCCAATCACTGGAAAAAGGCTCGTCGCTCCAGCTTGCGTAGCAGCCACTTCACCTCATAACCACATTGGTCACGTGCGACACATCGCAGGCAGCTCCTCGCCTGTTCGTGCCCCATCAGTTTCGACAGCAATTATTCAATTCACTACACGGGCTAAGCCCTCTCGGCATCAGAGCGACACAGAGGCTTATCACAGACCGCTTCGTCTGGCCAGGCAGGCACGTACCCAGGATTTTTTTGCGGGGGGGGCCCACCACCTCCATCATCATCATCATCAGCCTGTTTTATGTCCACTGCAGGACGAAGGCCTCTCCCTGCGATCTCCAATTACCCCTGTCCTGCGCCCTGTCCTGCGCCAACCGATTCCAACTAGCGCCCGCGAATTTCCTAATTTCATCACTCCACCTAGTGTTTTGTCGTCCTCGATTGCGTTTCCCTTCTCTTGGTACCCATTCTGTAACCCTAATGGTCCAACGGTTATCTAACCGGCGCATTACATGACCTGCCCAGCTACATTTTTTACTCTTGATGTCAATTAGAATATCTTCTATACCCGTTCGCTCTCTGATCCAAACCGCTCTCTTTCTCTCTCAACGTTATGCCTAGCAATCTTCGTTCGATCGCTCTTTGCGCGGTCCTTAACTTGCTCTCAAGTCTCTGCCCCATATGTCAGCACTGGCAAAATGCACTGATTGCACACCTTACTTTTCAATAATAATGGTAAGCTTCCAGTCAGGAGCTGGCAATGTCTGCCGTATGCGATCCAACCTATTTCTATTCTTCTGTGAATTTCCTTCTCATGATCAGGGTTCCCTGTGATTAATTGACCTAGGTAAACGTACTCCTTCACAGTCTCTAGTGGCCGACTGGCGATCCTGATCTCTTGTTCCTTTGCCCGGCTATTTATCATTATCTTAATCTTCTGCATATTAATATTCAACCCCACTCTTACACTCTCTTTGTTAAGGTCGCCAATCATTTTTTGTAACTCGTCTGCATTGTTGTTGAATAGAACAATATCATCGGCAAACCGAAGGCTGCTGAGATATTTGCCGTCGATCTTTACTCCTAAGCCTTCCCAGTTTAATAGCTTGAATTCTAAGCACGCAGTGAATAGCTTTGGAGAAATTGTGTCTCCCTGTCTGACCCCTTTCTCTATAGGTATCTCCCTGCTTTTCTTGTGTAGAATTAAGGTAGCTGTAGAACCTCTGTAGATATTCTTACGCGAAGGACGAGTCAGTAAGACGAGAAACTATTTACAGATTACATTTACAACAACGGTTGCAGCGCTGACCGGTTAGATTCACAGCGCGAGCCCAGTTCGTTCTTCCTCCTCTTTTCTGGAGTGATGGCGCCTACGCGCCTCGTTCAAACAAACAAATACCACACGCATGTAGCAATATTTTCCAAGCTTTTTACGTAAGCGTTCTGTACTCCTTGATTACGTAGTGCCTCTACGATTGCTGGTATCTCTACTGAATCAAATGCCTTTTCGTAGTCTATATAAGCCACATAGAGAGGCTTATTGTACTCTGCAGATTTCGCGATGACCTGATTGATGAGATGGATGTGATCCATTGTAAAGTATCTCTTCCTGAAGCCAGCCTGTTCCCTTGGTTGACAAAATCCAATGTTGCCCTTATTCTATTGGAGATTATTTTGGTAAATCTTTTATATAATACTGGGAGCAAGCTAATGGTCCTATAATTTTTCAATTCTTTAACGTCTCCTTTTTTGTAGATTAATAGAATGTCTGCATTCTTGCAGTTTTCTGGGACCCTTGCAGTCGATAGACACTTCGTATAAAGAGCCGCCAGTTTTCCAAGCATTATGTCTCCTCCATCTTTGATTAAATCGACTGTTATTCCACCTTCTCCTCCCGCTCTTCATCGTTTCATGTCTTGCAGGGCCCTTCTGACCTCATCGCTAGTTATAGGAGAGTTTCTGTATCCTGTTCATTACTGTGTCTAAGTGAGGTATCGTGACTCCTCTGGGTACTGTATACAGGTCAGCTTAGAATTTTTCCGCTGCTTTTACTATATCTTCGAGATTGCTGATGATATTACCCTTCTTATCTTTTAGTGCATATATCGTGGTTTGTCCTATGCCAGGTTTCTTTTTTTACTGATTTCAGGCTGCGTTCATTTTTTACGGCTTCTTCAGTCTTTCTCATGTTATAGTTTCGAATATCAGTTATTTTCGCCTTGTTGATCAGTTTTGACAGTTCCGCGAATTGCGTAACGCTGTGCGGCCGCCAGTCCCATGCAACCGCGTAGAGCGCAGGACTCTGCGATTCTAGACGTACTGCGCCCACCGCGAAAGGTTAGAAAAACACCCACATAAGCACAGCAGAGAAGCGGCTACGTGAGGCGGTTCGACCGATAACTGTAGAAACGTCATTCAAAAGAAGCAATTGTTCTCCACTTCCGGCGGCGTTTTCTCTATTTCCTTTTTAAATAAAAAGATCTTGATCCATAAATATTCTCATAAACAACGGTTAACCTTTTTATTATTCGCTTTTGCTCGCAGTTTGGTTGTTGCCTTGGCTCTCTCCCTTAGCAGACCGCTTAATTTCTCAACTCCTTGCGATTTTTGTTTCCAGTTGCCAATTTTGCACGAAAAGTGCTATACAATTAGGGAAAAACAGACGAGGTAACGGGCGACAGTCATCTTGCTTATGGGTTTAAGGGTTATTGCACGGTTTCATGATGGACGCTCTTTCACAATATTTTATTTCCCACCTTATCTAACCCATATCACGTGTATATGGTTCCGGGCAGCGCTTCCGGCGCATCTGCCAGCGTCGCGGCGAGCCGTAACTCAAGGAAATAATGAAGCAAAGGGATAAGTTAAACGCAACTGGCGTTTTCTCCGGCCGCAACTCGTTCCATGAGAGTACAGACCAGCTGAGTAACAGCCGCATCCCTCTCCTGGTCCCAGGATCAGCCTAAACAAAGAAGGTTGAACTAACAAAAGCAACAGCTATGCGCGTGACGGTTGAATAGATGGTGACAACTGAACACATCTCGAGTTAATCGCGCGGGTGCGGAATCTATGAGAAAACCGGCCTTCACCTTACAAGAGATGCCGATAACTACCGCCATCTAAAAGGAGTGAAAAAGGCAGCATAATGCTGACCGATGAACAGCTGCCAAGTCTCAACATTGATCTGGCGGCGCTTTAGGAATGTGTGAGGAGTGGTGGCGTGGGGGGGGGGGAGGTATGCCACTTGATTTCGGGGGGGCCCGGCCCCCCCCGGGCCCCCCCTTGGGTACGTGCCTGTGGCCAGGGATCAACGAAGATGTTCGAAGCTGGGCAAGAAGCTGCCAAACCCGTCAAGCCGTGAAAGTGACCCGGCACACGCGTTCAGCGTTGCAGCCGTTTAGACCACCAGGGGGCCTTTCGATCACGTGCGTTTAAACTTGGTGGGGCCTCTTACGCTCCGCCAAGGTTTCAGGCACCTTCTCACGTGTGCCGACCGGTACTCAAGGTTGCCTGAGGCGATGCCTCTAGAAGCCATCACGCCGAAACAGTGGCGGAAGCATTTGTCGCTACGCGGGTATCGCTGTATGGTTGCCCTTTGCGAATAACCCCTGGCCGAGGCCGACAATTCCAAAGTTCGCTTTTTTCTGCCCTGGAAACTGCTCGGCACGCGCCTGCGTAAGACCACGGCTTACCACCCACAGAGCCACGGCATGGTCGAGCGTCTCCACCGACAACTAAAGGTGTCATTGACCGCCACGCTTGAGAGACAGCAGTTGGTGGAAAGGCTACCCTATTACTACTGGGGCTGCGAACAACAATCAAGGATGACCATGGAGTGAGCGCTGCCCAGATGCTCTATGGATCAGCAATCCGCATTCCAGGCCAGTTTTTCGGCACCCAGCAAAGCACTCGGCCAGCGGCGGCGCAACACTAAAGAGAGGTTACATTCCTGGCCCGACAAGCTTTGAACTACACCTCCATGTATAGCCCGCGGGCAGCCTGTCTTTAGTTTTCCGACAATGGAAACGACCACGCACGTCTTTCTGCAGCGCGACTCCATCAAGCCACAGTTGACTCCTACCTATGAAGGCCCCTTTCGTGTGGTTTCGCGTTCAGAGAAAACCTTCAAGATTGATGTACGCGGCAAAAAATAAAGACAGTGTCGGGTGACCGCGTGAAAGCCGCCTATCTTGAACATTAACGCTTCATTTCTCCCGCCATTCACACCTAAGCCTCCGGCATTCCTGTGGAGGAGCCCTTGTAGCGACCGACTGTCACCGTGATTTTTCCCCCGCTTCTGTGAAATCCCGTTATCTCTCCTGGCCTCCATTTGGGGATCATTACCCCCTGCTCTTTCTCGGCATGTGAGGTGGCTGCCCGACAGGGGTGCCTCCACTGCCACCTGCAAAACTGTTTTACTGTGGAATAAAGGCAGTCTACTCTTTGTTCCCAACCTTTCAAAATGTGTATTACTTGCCG
This sequence comes from Dermacentor andersoni, assembly GCF_023375885.2. Lineage (NCBI taxonomy): Eukaryota > Metazoa > Arthropoda > Arachnida > Ixodida > Ixodidae > Dermacentor > Dermacentor andersoni. The sequence continues at coordinate 201,422,600 of NC_092815.1, forward strand.
CCGCTAAACCGAGCTCCCAACAGACTTATAATGTTGTGAAGCCTTTCCTTCTGTTATTCCAACTCACTCTTTTCGACTTAGCCTAATTGCCTTGCATCTATGTACTGTTTTGTATCGTTTCATATTTTCATAATTATACGGATTTCTATTTTGTATGCTTTTGACATCTTTACAGCTGCTGAATCATAAGGTTTCATAAGTTCCATGATCTGCCTGTCTACATGGGTCCCCTTAAAGTGTTCGGATAATGGGACACTGGTGTGCAAAAACGATTACCTATGCAATCGTACCGTTATTTTGTGCTAAATAATTCTGAAATAAATGAACAAATCTACATCGCTGCCCTCATTGACTTAGTGTCCCAGTTTCGCATTCAAAACACAATGAACGTAATTCAACGTTTATAATTTATTCAGCGCCTTGAAGAGCGTAGGAAGATTTTTAAGAAGACCAAGTGCTTTGGAATCACAGACAATACACTGGCTAGTTTGCCAGTAGAGTGTTTATCGCCGGCACGCTTAGATGCTGCTTATATTGCGTTGTCTCAATCACACTATAACAGTGGATATGCTTAGTGTGTAAAGAATATTTCTTAATTTTAGTCATTCAATTTCTAGTTGCCACTGGCTGTCATACAATGGCGTTGCTTCTAGGGTTAAAGCTAACGGCCTCCATGTTTCAATATTATGGTGCGTGCGTACGTGACTATAAAATTTGTATAGGGAGAACATTGCCAAATATGTTGGGTGTCGCCACTATGCCGTGATGCATTGTTCTAACCTAGCAATGTGCACGATTTCAGGTTTTGTTTATCTGCGCAAAAAGCTGCAGGCAACTATTGAAAATTGTGCTTCGTAATTCTGGCTTCATCAGAAGTGCTTCCTGTAAGATGCCGATCATGAGAGCTCACTCACAGTAAGCGTCTGATTCTTTTCGTGTCAGCAAGAGCATTGCTCGGATTATTGTCAAAAATGCTAAAAATGATTATTGTCAAAAAAATTAGGGGCATAATAAAACAACATTATAAACAGGCATGACTTCGGGATTATGGTATCCTCTAGTGAAACACGAACCTGCAAATGAGACGTATGCGTCAGCAGAAAGATGACTTGATGAGTGAACAATGAAGTGCAACAGTTGACCAGTTGCGACGTCAGGCAAGTTATTCAAGGTGGGGTAGACGAGTGTGAAAGATGCCAGTGGTACTGACAACAAAACAAGTGAACCTATGTCAACTAAGCATATTCCACATTGTGAACGTCATACTGCTTATAAGGGCTCGAAACATGCGACGAATATTCTAAATCAGAACAAATGAGTTTAGTGCATTAGCATTTGAGTCTCCTTTGTAGCCTTGGACAAATTAGTAACCATGTTTTTTTATTGCTACATCTGTGATGTAGTCAATTGCTGAGTGTTGCCAGCTTTCTTCGACGTTCCGTTACTTCTTTCCACATACTCCCTTTACAACACCACATGCGAATGTTTTCTTTCGCGCTACAGCCCGTCTCCCCCCCCCCCCCCCCCCCCCCAATGACCAACCACACCACTGTAGAGCGGGAGGCCTTGATGGCTATCTCGGACCCGCGGCACTAGCATCAGCTGGTATGACGGGCCCTGGTGGCAGCGAAGGCCGCGGAAGCTGTGGACTGAGAGCTCCTCTAAGGAACAAGCATAGAAAGACTAGCCGGCTTGCGTTCTTTCCTTTCTCTTTTCAAATTTTCAGTGAAGCGATTTCCTCATCTGCTTACTCGTACAGCCACTCAAAATGCGGTCCCCTTTACCAAGCGCCTAACAACTGGCATGTGGCGAATGTGCACGAAAGATTGCCACAATGACGAAAGCTCCTTACGATACGACAGTATTGACAATTGGCCGGCTCGCGTCGGCCTCAGCTTCTCCACATTTTAAATTATTTCCTTTCAGCGCAACGACCTGCGCGCAAATTCATCTTCTTGGTAACAGAAACGCCATTCTCACTGCGCGTCGAGGCGCCATCCAAGTGCGTTGTCACGGAGTAGTGCCTGTGCGCAGGAAGATAAAAACGATGCGAGCAATAAACTGATCCTTTTTTTTCGTTTATTTGACGAACTTGCACTCGCTAGGGCTGTTAACATCAAATCGGCTGCGATGGAAGCTGCAAGCCCGAGCATCGGGCGTCAGATGAAGGGCCCGTGCAGTCACTCGTTCGTCGCTTATAACTGACCCAACAGCCCCGGGGCATGCGCGTAAAGTTGATTTGACGGACCTTTAGATAAACGGTGTTGCAGGGCGCATCACTAATCTGACATCTCTTGCACGTCATTGTGCTGCAGCTAAAACGCCATAGAAAGGCGCCGCCAATGTATACGTGGACAAAAATTAGGAGCGCACGGGGCAACATAGTGGGCACGGCGGCAACGCCAGGATCATGGCCTCAAATCCGTTTCTGTTCTTCGTCCAGGCTTTTGCTTGGCTGTTGCTGATACCAGGTCCGACAACGGAGCATGCCACACCGCTGATTCACTTCCCGGCTCCCGACGGCGACTGGGCGACTCGTCCGATCATTCTGATGCCCATTATCGAGAGACGATCCAGAGCTCCAAGCGGCACCAATTTTTCAACTTTGGAACTGCAAGCCCGATTGTCAACGACAGCAACCAGTATAAAAGACGGCTTCCAAGTAGCTCTCGGCAGTGGGCATGGCGGCAACGTCAGGATCATGGCCTCAAATCCGTTTCTGTTCTTCGTCCAGGTGAGCAGACGATATGGAAAGTGTTACCACAATAATGATGTTTACCTGCTCGTGCTGCCGTGCCCACGGCCTGTTTTTGAAATGCTTTGTAACCTGCGGTTTTTACTGCTGCTCGGAGGAGATGTTGAATCAAATCCGGGTCCGGGGGACACGTCGCTAGATGCCCAATTGAAAGCAATCCCAGTTGACATACAAGAAATTAAAAAGGTGAAAACAGTAACCAACCAAAAACTATCCGCGATAGACAAAAAACTTGAGTAGGTTGGTGTACTTGAAAAACAAGTCGCAGAGTGCGTGAAGAAGGTGACCGTACTTGAGCAATGCGTGGACACTATGACCAAGAAACTTGATGATCATGAAAATAGGAGTCGTCGGAGCAATCTGATTGCTTACGGTTTGAATGAACCTGAGGAGGAATCCTTCTAAACGCTTCAGCAGGCAGTAGTAGATGGAATTCTGAAAGACATTCTTGATGTTGACATTGCGGGAATAGATTGCATTCATCGACTTGGTAGACCAAAACCAGATGACGAGACTTATATTAGAACAGTCATTTTTACGTTGCACGACTACCGAGACAAAGCGAAAGTCCTTCAAAATTGCAATAAGCTGAAAAATACCAGGTATTCTATTGGAGAAGATTTTTCACGCAACGCTCGCGACATAAGGAAAAAGCTTCGGAATAAAACTAAAGAAAATCGAGATCAGAAAGAGAGGGTAATGTTACCTTACGATAACGTTGGCGTAGCTGGCCTCCTTTTTAGATGGGAAGCAGATAGCGACGATATGGTTGAGGTAAAACCAAAAAACGACGAATACTCCAGCTCAGACCGCAGAGCAACGCGATCTTACCAAAAGTAACCCTTCTGAAGTTAAACACGCGAAGTCTTGTTAACAAAGGGGAAAGTCTGGAAGCTTTATTGGTAGCATTGAGTCCCGATGTGGTCACTATATCCGAAACGTGGCTTCACTCTAAATTCTCAGATAATGAAGTTGTTCCGCCAGGTTATGCTATTCTGCGCAAAGATAGAGCATCGAGAGGCGGGGGTGTGGCTATTATCTTGAGGGATGGTTTCATCTTTCATGCCTATGCCTTATGTACTGAACGTTGAAAGTATTTGGTGCAAACTAAACATAGAAGGATACATCCTGCACGTAGGCGCTGTCTATAGGCCACCAAACGCTGATCCAGAGCACCTGGTTCCCTTACTCGATTACATGCACCGGCACATATCCGGTGACAAAATTATTTTGGCTGGGGACTTTAATATTTCGGAATCCGATTGGAGCTCTCGAATCCCGAGATCACTTTATAATACTGTTTTCTCGGACATAATATTTGCATTTAACTTGAATCAACTAGACCACGCACCTACTCGCATTCAAGGGTCGTCCAGCTCGATACTCGATTTGGTTTTCGCTAGTGATTATTTTCCTATGGCTGTCAAAAAAGATAGTTCGCAGGTATTAACATTTGGAAAGGCAAATGACGGAGCCATTATAACATATCTTGTTCATGAATACGCCAATTTTCTTGAACTGTGTATGGATGATTCGTCAACCATTGATCAGGTATGGGCATGTTTTAAGGTCAATGTCAGGCATTGCATTGACAATTTCATTCCGACTGTAACAAAATCCACAAAGAAAAAGAATCCATGGATAACACGCGATGCTATCACCTCAAGCGTAAGATCCGAAGACTGAGAAAATCAACAAAATACGCCCGGTTCCAAACTACCTTACTCGCCTTCACTCTCGAACTAGCCTGTTAAAAAGTACAATTAGGACTGCTAAACTGACTTATTGTAATAACACACTTAATGGTTTCATTAAATCAGCACCCAGCGAATTCTGAAGATACCTAAGTTCCCAACGCACAAGCCCGCCGTGGTTGCTCAGTGGCTATGGTGTTAGGCTGCTGAGCACGAGGTCGCGGGATCGAATCCCGGCCACGGTGGCCGCATTTCGATGGGGGCGAAATGCGAAAACACCCGTGTACTTATATTTAGGTGCACGTTAAACAACCCCAGGTGGTCAAAATTTCCGGAGTCCTCCACTACGGCGTGCCTCATAAGAGAAAGTGGTTTTGGCTCGTAAAACCCCATAATTGAATTTTTTTCCCAACGCACAAACAGCAAGACAATATCCACCGAAGGAATTTATGCTGACACCTTTACCACTCACTTTCAGTCATGTTCACACATGACAACGACTGCTCTGACTTTGCCCTCGAATTCGAATGTAAGACCACGCTGACAGGTACTCCACTAATATCCGAGGCGGGAGTGCTTATGATGTTCCTAAACATCGATGATAAGAAATGCGATGGACCAGATGGAATCCAGAACAAATTTCTCAAGCGGTATGCCGAGCCTAGAAGTAAATACCTGATATATCAAAAATCAATCAATGAGTGTAGCCTTCCTGCGGAGTGGAAACTAGCGAAAATAATTCCGGTGCATAAATTTGGCAATGTTTTATCGGCAGCTAATTATCGACCAATATCACTGACATGTACATTCTGCAAATTACTGGAGCACATCATTTTGAAATTTCTGACAAATTTTATCGAAGTCAATAAAATACTCCACAGAAGCGAACATGGATTTCGTAGTGGTTGACAAGCCACTACGAAATCCATGTTTGCTTCTGCATGATTTTGCACAAAGCCTCGACAATGAGTCGAAAATTGATGCCCTTTTCCTGGATCTATCGAAGGCTTTTGACCAAGTCTCTCATACTAAACTCCACTTTAAAATTAAAACGATATTTGGCGATGGACCACTAGTACGACGGATTCATAATTACCTCTCTGATCCTTATCAATTTGTGCAATACGACCATCATGCCTCCAAGTTAGTACCTGTTCTTTCAGGAGTACCTCAAGGTATAGGCCCCGCTGCTGTTTCTACTTTTTATTAATGACATACCAAATGAAGCTGATGTAAAAATGCGGCTATTCGCGGATGACTGCGTGCTATACCAAGAAATAAAAGACTCTAATGACCAGGAAAAACTTAACAACGCTCCAGGAAAAATTGCAGAATGGTGTAATACATGGCAGATGGTAATTCATTTCGAACAACATGGTCTCTATATCCATTACAAGGAAAAAGTGTAAATTAGAATGCGTATACTCTTGCAATAACAAGAATATCAGTAGTGTGACTGAATATCGGTACTTGGGTGTAGTCATCACTTCTGACTTAAACTGGACTACGCATGTTCAAAGCATAGCTAGCAAGGCAATCAACAAATTATTTTTTTCTTAAAAGGGCCCTTCGTCATTCTACATCTGATGCAAAACATCTAGCTTACGTCACTTTTATCCGTCTGGTCTTAGAATATGCTAACATAGCTTGGTTCTTCCACGCTAAAAACAACGTTATACACTCGAAATGGTTCAAAAGAAAGCCATGCGCTTTATCTTCAACTGCTATGGACGCATGCATTCACCCACAGATCTTTTACGCACGGCTGGGCTCTACACGTTGTCCAGCCGTGCTAAATTACACCGTCTAAAGTTTTTGTATTTACTGCTTAATAATGCATTCAAAATCTCTCCCACAGATTTTGTTCTTATAAGCACTACAAGACTAACACGTCATAAGCATGCACTCACCCTAAAAATTATGGGGTTTTACGTGCCAAAACCACTTTCTGATTATGAGGCACGCCGTAGTGGGGGACTCCGGAAATTTCGACCACCTGGGGTTCTTTAACGTGCACCTAAATCTAAGTACACGGGTGTTTTCGCACTCCGCCCCCTTCGAAATGTGGCCGCCGTGGCCCGGATTCGATCCCGCGACCTCGTGCTCAGCAGCCTAACACCATAGCCACTGAGCAACCACGGCGGGTTGCACTCACCCTTGAAGAATATTTCTGTTGAAGTAATACTTTCCGATATTCTTTATTTTTCCACAAATTGTCCGAGATTGGAATAGCTTGGATCCATCAGTCACGGCCCAGCGCACCATAGACAAGTTTATTACCCTTGCTGAGAGCTCTGTGCTTACATTCTTAATTAAGACGGCAAGCTGGGCGAGTTGGTGATTGAACATGTTCCTATGGGTGGGCAGCGCAACCCGGACGAAGGACGAGAGGGAGTACACAATACGAGCGCAGACTAACAACTGGTTTATTATTTTCGAGCGATTATTTAACCACGAGATTGTAGAGGCCTACTTCATGCATGTGAACTCAGGCGTATGCGTCAGCCAGACTTCTATCACTCTGCAGGATAAAGAAACTCATTTTTTGAATGGCAAGATAGGCTAACACCCTTGTAAACGTCACTTTACACGGGTTTACATTTTCTGTATATTATAGTTCGTTGCTTGAAATAATAAACCAGTTGTTAGTCTGCGCTCGTACTGTGTACTTACATTCTTTTCAGCATAACCATGTTCATAATCTTATATAACAGTGTTCCTCTCAGTGTAATTATTGTATTCAAGCGGCACCATCAGTTTTATTTATTATTGTCATGTGTATTGCATGTTTTTGCCTTTATTTTTTACTCTTAAGCATGTATATATATATTAGCAATGAACCTGTATTTGTATGTTTTGCCCTCTCCTGTAAAAATGCCAAGAAGGGATTGACAGTATTCCGAAATAAATAAATAAATATACCGACGACGGATCTTGCAGTAATCAAAGTTCCACCAAAGAGTTCTTGATCCCAGTTTATGTACGACAAGCAGCATTCAAACTGATTAACGCTATTTCATCGGCCACAAAAGAAGTGTGCGTGATTCTTTCCGCAATATGCCTGGTTGCCGATGCGCCCGAGTCAATCTCAAGTGTCACTTCTTTTCCGAAAAAACAAGCTTTTCTACAGGGATATGCTTTAGTATACGAGATCGTACAAAAAAAATAACGGCATCATGATGTAGTGGTCCAATGAGTCCCTAGTCATTGACGAATGGCAGGAAACAATAGTTGGGATTCTTCATACAGCGAGGTGCCTTAAGAGCATCAGACTTCACTCATGTGTGAAAAAAGGATGCGTCTTGCACTATAACAAAAGCCACACTGAAATTACTTCACAGACTTGGTTTATAACTGACGCTCAATTTTCTGCCTTGTTTACAATACTCTAAAAACGTTGGCACCCCTTTAGGCTTTTATTGTGTCGAAATAATGCTTGTAATGTATCTTTCCTGCCTTCTTTTTAACGCGACGCACCCGGCACTACCACATCATGAACGCCATGCGCTTTATAAGAAAGAATCACAAGAAAGTGTCAACTGCAGAGTTTTCAAGAAAGGAAGCACAAGCGCAGCGGATCATAAAGATATTTAGGCGCGCGAGAGAGCGTGTCTGTAGGGAAGCGGGTGCGCAGGAAGCAGCATTAGTTGGCCGGGCGCATAACTCGAGAGGTCAACTCATAGGCACGCGCGGTAGCCGGTCACGCGCTGCTGAGCATCGCCCTCCCCAGCTTCAAAAAACAGCTGTTGTTTGAGGAACCAACTCACGCGCCTCCTTTCGTTCACAGTGTTTCGTACAATTACTAGAGGGATCTCTACACCTTTGTCTATGGGAGCTGCATGCGGGGCGGCATGGCCAGCAGGGGAATGATTGGTAGCACATGAATTTGCCTAAACTTCGTCTTTCATACGTCAAACGGAATTGGCATTCTGCAAACTCGTCATTTTCAACAAAGCACTGTTGGATAAACAGTTAACATTATCAAAACTGTCCGATGACAGCTTGGATTCGAACACAGGACCTCTAGCACGGAAGTCCTGCACTGAAACGATTACGCCCAGGGTCTCTTTTCCTGGCTTTAATTCGTGGCCAAATTCTATGCATGTGAATGTACTAAAGTGAACATACAAACGGAATTGCAACTAACTTCCAATGCCAGCACAACTTGAGCTGAACTGAAGGAAGGTTTCATATTGTTGCGGTGCAACGCGGACAGAAGACAGGGAGACGTTCTTCAAGAACTACAGGACAACCTGTTCCAAAGCCACGGCGGCCGCATTTCGGTGGGGGCGAAATGCAAAAACACCCGTGTACTTAGATTTAGGAAGGAAGGAAGGAAAAAGTGGAGAAGGAAAGGTAGGGAGGTTAACCAGCTTAGCTTAACCGGTTTGCTACCCTACACATGGGAGAGGGATGGGGGAGATAGAGATGGGGAAGGGGGAGAGGGAGAGAGAGCACATAGCACAGCACACACACATCGTCCGTTGGAGTCCATCAATCTGGCATGGCACGTGACATCACTCTCACAGCCGCTTGTCCAATCCAGTCTCTTTCAAGAACCGAAGTAGTCCCTTTGTCGCCTTCACCTGCGATGTCTTCTGTCGGCGGCATGTGAAAATCGTGTCGAGGGACAATGGCCTACTGTCAAGGTGCGCTAGAACAGATGCCAGGGACTGTCGCTGAACATTATATTCAGGACAGTCGCACAGAATATGTTCCAGCGTCTCCTCGCAAAGACAGGCATTACAGAGAGCGTTGTCGGCCATTCCAATGCGGAAGGAGTAAGATTTCGTGAAAGCCACCCCTAGCCATAAGCGATAAAGCGAGTCGCCTCTCTTCGGCGGAGTCCAGTTGGCATATAGAGATGCATCAACGAGGGCAGATGGTATTGACGGTTGCTCTGGTTGGTCTGGCTGTTTGGCGTGCACCATAGAGATAGCGTGATCTCCTTTGCAAGCACTCGAAGTCTGCTAGCTGCGTCGAATCGTGAAAGCGGTATGGTCTCTTCTTGTGCGTCTTCAAGAGCTGCCCGAGCGGCATTATCGGCACCTTCGTTTCCAGTGACGCCGCAGTGACTTGGCAGCCACTGAAACGTCACGTGGTGTCCTTTCTCCTGTGATGTATGGAGTAGGCATCTAATATCGAATACGAGCTGTTCGAATGGCCCGCGACGCAGAGCTGATAGTACAGATTGTAGGGCTGCCCTTGAGTCGCTGAAGATTGACCATTGTCGAGGTGGCTCCCGATTGACGAAACGAAGTGCAGCGCGAAGAGCAGCTAGTTCAGCAGATGTCGATGATGTTGGGTGGTCAGTCCTAAAGCTGATGGTAATAGCTTTTGCTGGGACAACCACAGCACCGGACGAACACTGCATGTTTGTGGAACCATCAGTATAAATGCGTTCACTGTCCGCGTACCTCTCGTGCAGAAGAAGCAGAGACAGTTGTTTCAGCACAGGCGACGACAGTTCAGACTTTTTCCCGATTCCTGGTACACTGAGATGGACTGTGGGGCTGATAAGACACCAAGGGGGTATCGATGGTTTAGATGCAGCGGTGAAGCCCGATGGAAGTTTGTCGTTGTATTTGATGATAGTTTTAGAGAATGATGATTGGTGCCTGTCTGAAGGTAGTGCTGCAAGGTGGTGATAGGTGGCACGTGCAAAATGTCTGATGTGCGTTCTCAGGGCTTCCACCGTAATGTGAGTTCGCATTGGGTGGTCCCGAGCAATCGCAAGAGTTGCCTCTGTTGACGTGCATCTGGGCAAACCAAGGCAGACTCTGAGTGCTTGAGCTTGTGCTGCCTGCAGAACACGAATATTTGTCTTGCAGGTGTTGGTCAGTACAGGTAGACTATATCTTAGAAAACCGAGAAAGAGAGCTCTGTAGAGTTTAAGCATTGGTCTACTGACATCCCCCACGTCTTTCCTGTCAAGTATTTAAACACCTGGGAACTTGCTGTCAGGCGCCTTTTCATGTAGGCCACGTGCGGGCTCCAACAGAGGTCTCGGTCAATAATAACGCCAAGGAATCTGTGGGTTCGGACATAGGAAATGGTCCGCCCATTGATTGAGATGATATAAGGCGTCATCGGTTTGCGAGTAAATGCTACTAGTGCGCATTTTTCTGGTGATATGCTGAGACCCTGTTTACACAAGTAGTTCGCTGTCAAAGTGGCCGCTCTTTGAAGTCGCGCACGTATCTGAGGACGTGTGACTGCCGAAGTCCAGACACAGATGTCGTCAGCGTATATTGAAATTTTGATGGTAGTTGGCAAGTATTCAGCAAGTCCAACAAGAGCGAGGTTGAATAGCGTCGGGCTGAGAGCACCGCCTTGAGGAACGCCCCTTCTGGTATAGTGTCGCGTAGTTGGGCCATCGTCAGTTAATACATAGAATGATCTTTCAGATAGGTAACTGGCAATCCACAAAAAAACTCGACCACCTAGGCCAACCGTCGCAAGGGCGTCGAGAATGGCCTCATGTAATACGTTATCGTATGCCCCTTTCACATCTAAGAATAAAGCTGCAGATATACGCTTACGGGACCTTTCGTGCTGGACACATGAAAAGAGATCAACTACATTGTCGATGGAAGAGCGGTCACGTCGGAAACCAGCCATGGAAATCGGATAAATCTTGTAGTATTCAAGGTACCATTCCAGGCGGCCAAGGATCATCCGTTCCATTATCTTTCTTACACAGCTGGCCAGCGCTATTGGGCGGTAAGAGGTGAGTTCTAATGGGGATTTGCCCTGCTTTAAGAGTGGCACCAGGCGGCTTACTTTCCATTCGTCAGGAACATTTCCCTCCTGCCATGAGGAGTTGTAAAGGCTCAACAACTCTATCCGTGCGGACTCTCCGAGATAGCACAAGGCCCGGTATGATATACCATCCGGACCCGGAGATGATGAGCGCCTGCAGAGAGCTAGAGCCGCTTCGAGCTCCTCCATTGTAAAAGGAAGGTCCATGCGGCAATCACGGGAATGGGGGACGTCAGCTCGGGCTGGAGGATTCGGACGAGTCGCTTGGTCTGCGATCTGTGCACAAAAGTCTTCTGCGACATCGATGTCTTGCTGCCCTTGGAAAAGCGCTAGCGCCTTGAAAGGGAAACGCCGTTCCGGAAGGCAACGCAGACCTTGCACCGTTTTCCAAATATGAGACAGTGGCTTGCGGGGGTCGAGTTTCTGGCAAAACGTTGCCCAACGTTCCGACGCTAATCTATCCATACGACGCTGAATCTTCTTTTGCATCCTCCTGGCTGCCCTAAGGTCATGGATTGATTTTGTACGCCGATATCGACGTTCCGCCCGGCGACGAAGCGCTCGAAGTCGCTCTAATTCTATGTCGAAGTCATTTCGCGTGGAAGAGATCGTCATCATGCGAGTGGCGTTTTGCATCGTAATTTTAATCGTTTGCTCTAACCCAGATGGTAGGCCCTCGCGGCAGGCATCTTCCATCTCAGATTTGAAGTTGGCCCATTGAATCGTCCGAATGGTACTCCGTAAGCCTGATCTAGACGACAAGCCTTTGATGTTCAGATAGGTGGGAATGTGGTCACTCCTATGTGTCTCAATGTCTGGAAACCACTTCACACATCTGGCGAGAGAGTTGGAGACGAAAGCAAGGTCGAGGCAGCTGCCGTATGTCACGCCTCGAAGAAAGGTGGGGCTACCATCGTTCAGGAGAGTAAGGCCATAGTTGTGGGCGATGCTTGCTAATCTTCGTCCTCTTGCATTTGTCCTTGTACTTCCCCATGCAGGATGGTGTGCATTGAAATCTCCTATGATGACCCATGGGGCGGGACAAACACTCAAGATATCAGCAAATCTTTTGGTATCGAAATTACTGGAAGGCGATATATACACGCCTATGAGAGTAAAAAAGAGTTTGTTCTTTTTAACTGTGATGCATATATATTGATTGTCGTCGTGGGGCGCAATTGGTTGCAAAACATAGGTGAGTTCACGACGAACAAAAATGATGATTTTGCTGCATGCACCGTTTGTCGATGACATGATAAATTCGTATCCTGACAGTCTTATTGATTTCGACAAGTTGGGCTCACAAATGACGATGAGTGGAAACAGATTGGTGTACACAAACTGACGAAAATCTGAAATTCGTGATTTTAGCCCTCTGGCGTTCCACTGGATGACGGACGCTGCCTTGACTTCTTTCCGGAAGGATGGGGTATGGGTAGCCATCTTTCTAGCTGAGGGATGCAAGCACTGGGCTTAAGGCGTCCAGCACTTTAAGTGCGTTTTGAGCACAGGGTGTCCCGATGTCCACTAAAATTGCTCGAATGGCCTCCATGAGAGAACGTAGCATCGAGATGACTAGGCGGTCTGTTTTAGGTGAATCATCCATGGCCGGAGAAGGATCAGGTGGGGCCCCGACCTTCTGAGGTTCCTTCGCAAGGGAGCGGCTCGGTAGCGTAGGCCACTCCTCTAAAGATAGTCTTTTCTGCTTCCTTCGTGGAAGTGGTGGGCCTTTTCGCGGCGTGGCTAACTGACACCGCAGTGGAGTGGGTACTGTCACTTCGCGCATGCGCCTTCTTCGAAGACGTATGATGGCGCCTACGCCGACGCCGACGCCGGACTACTTCGGCTGCCTCCCTGTGGGCCGAATTGTCTCTCGCCATTTGCTTGAGAACCGCGCGCTCCCTCTTGATGCGGGGACAGTCCTTCGACGAGGCCGCGTGAGGGCCGCTACAGTTGACGCACTTCAGGACCGTGGCACCGCAGGTCTGTTCTGCATGAGGTTCAGCGCAACGGGGACACAGTAGCGAGTTGGGACACACGCCTTTGACGTGTCCTAACCTGAAACACTGATGGCATTGAAGCGGCTTCTGGATGAATGGTCGAACCGGATGTCGGAAATGTCCGACTTTAACGTGGGATGGGATACAATCCCCCTTGAATATTACTTTTACGCAGCGCGTATTCCCAAGACGGCGCACCTGCGTAATGATCGTGCCTTCGTATGCCGGCTTGATGAGGCTAGGTAAGTCATCATTGGGAATGGCAATGTCAATGTCGTAAATCACACCGGCTATGGATGTGTCGTCGATCGGGATAAAGGGGCGCATTTTGATTCCGTCTAGCTCTGTGATTTCTTGAAGTTTTCTAAGCGCACTCGCGTTGTACACGTCTATGGCGAGTATATTCTTGCGTGGATTGATTCTTATGTCTTTAATTTGATCCGGCACCGCACATTCCAGAAAAATGGATAGGGCTTGCCTGTTCAGCAATCGTAGGTTGCTTGACGGTTCTTCCGGCATAAAGATGATGACGTGTGGCCAGCGCGCAGGCCTTGACTTCACAGTCGTTGTGCTCGCAGGAGTTGACGGCGCTGTGTTGGCGATTTTTCTCCTCGCCCTCTTACTCCGGACGGGTATGAAGTCGTCGTCGGATGAGTCGTCTTCCGACATAGAGTACAGCTCGGTGTCTTCAGTGTCAATGAGGGAGCCAACTCGCTTCCTTGCGGTTGACGGCCGTGATGACTTCTGGCCAGGCGGGCTTCTGGCATGCTCCGCGTCCATGGCCGCAAGACGGGGAGGCGAGGCACCTCGAATAGCGAAGATTTCACCAAAAATTCACAGAGCACAGAAACAAGTGTTCTGCCAAGAAGACACTTCGTCGTCTTCCTACTTAGATTTAGGTGTACGTTAAAGAACCCCAGGTGGTCGAAATTTCCGGAGTCCCCCACTACGGCGTGCCTCATAATCAGAAAGTGGATTTGGCCCGTAAAACCCCATCATTTTTTTAACCTGTTCCAAAACAAACGGAACCGAGGCACGTCTTTTTCGTCCTCACCCAATCTCAGCCACCCACTAGACGGAGTCCGTTATTGCCCGCATCGTCGTTGTCGTCTGCGTAGGATAGACGCGTCATTTGTCCCTCCCTAAGAGAGCATCGCCTCGATGCTAGAGCAGAAATGTCACTTGCTGAAGTAAGGATCTCTCACTCAGATACGGACCATTCACTCTCACGGATAAGGACCATTCACTCAGATACGGCTTCATGCGCACAACGTGCACAAGTGTAGGTCGGTGCCTGCGGTGCCGCGAACAATTGCGACTTTCACGAACGACCTCGTATGTGACATCACAGAGTCACCGCAATACTCATACGGTAAGGAGTATCGCTTTAACAGCCTCTCGGAGAGGCCTCATTTCTGTAGGGGTGTCGAAACCCACACTGTCGCCGGCTTCATAGGCTACTATTTTACGGTGAAGATGATAGCGGCCCGCGTCGTAGTCTTGCAGCTGGAAGATACGCAAGCGCGCGAGTTACCGAGCCTCTTCTGCACGTCGCCGTTCGTGTTAATGTCGTCTAAGTTGTGTAGAAGCATCGCATCTAACATCGTTCGTACACCCCATCCGTGAACAACGCTGAATGGACTCATGCACGTCGTCTTTTGTTTCGTCGTGTTATACGCAAAGGTGATATAAGGTAGGATGCCATCCCCATTTTTAGCTTCAACATTCCCATACATTGACAGTATGTCTTCAATTGTTTAGTTTAGGCGCTCTGTTAATCCGTTGGTTCGCGAACGGTAGGCGGTTGGCTTCCGATGAGTCGTTCAACTTAGCAGCAAGACCTGATCTAAAAGTGCTGCCTTAAATGCGGTTCCTCAGTCTGTTATTACGACAGTTCGTGCGCTGTCGCAACACAACATGCTCAATGAAAAAGCGTGCCACCTCGGCTGCTTGCTTCTCTGGATTGCCTTTGTTTCAGCGTAACGTGTGAGACTGTCGGTTGTGACGACAGCAAAGCGATTCCCCGCAGTAGAAATAGAAAGTGGGTCCAAAATATCCATTCCGATTTGAAAAATGGTCGTCAGGGAACCTGGACGGGTTGTAGGAGGCCGGCTGGTTTCGTCGGAGGCGGTTTGCGCCTCTAGCAGTCGAGACGAGTGCGAACGTGATGTTTAACGGCAGTGGTAAGTCTCGGCCAGTAGTACCTTTGCTGCACTATGCTCAATGTTCGGGTGTTGCCTAAGTGACCAGAAGTCACCTCGTTGTGACAGGATTAAAGTACTTCCGTAGAAAGAGCAGCAGGAATGACGAGCAGATAGGGGGGCCCGGTCGATGAAAAGTTTCTTTTGTAAACGACTTTGGCCCATAACCAAAACGATGACAGTCCTCTTGCGAAAACTCGGCGGTTTTACAGATCTTCCCTCTTAGTAATTGATTAGTTCAAGCGACTCAGGATCGTCCCGTTGTTGCGAGATGGCGAGTGTGTCCAGAACGCAAAGAAATGCCGAGTCTTCTTCGGGTGGAGCAGACGACTCTATCGGTGATCGAGACAGGCAGTCAGCATCCGTATGTCGTATCCCCGACGTGTACATGACAGTCATGTCAAACTCTTGCAGCCTTAGGATGCAACGCGCCAGTCATACAGAAGGACCTTTGTGGTTTGTCAACTAACACAGTGATTGGTGGTCTCTGATATCTTTGAAGTGGCGACCATACAAATATGGGCGAAATTTAATAACCGCCCGTACTAGCACGTGGCATTGTTTCTCAGTTGTGGAGTTTTTAGCCTCTGTGCATGAGAGCGTTCTACTTGCATAGGCAAGCACTCTTTCTGTGTCCTCCTGCTGCTGCACGAGAGCCGATACTCAGTGTGGAGCATTGTAGGAGCGGTATCATGAAAGTTAGCAAGCACTGGAGGTGTCTGGAGACGTTGCCGCTAGCCGTTGAATGCATCTTGCTAGTCGTCGTCCCATTCAAGTGCAACGTCGTCCTTCGTCAGGCGAGTTAACAGCGACGCAATGCGAGCAAAAGAGAGAGAGAGAAATTTATTTACAGAAAGGCAGAGAGGTCGGCCTGAGCTATAACTTGCTCTGGCCTGCTACTCTACACTGGGGAAAAGGGACGGGGAGGGAAAGGGCTGATGCATGATGATGGCATAAGGAAGAGATGCGTATATACAAATTCACAGAGTTGTGGCATCTCTAAAGCCGTGCGTCCAGCCCAGTGGCTTGGAGAAAGGCTATAGCGGCTCTTCTTACCAGGGCTGCGCTGTTTGCACTAGGCCAAGGACCTAAAAGAAACTGGTCTGACAGTGGTCTCTCATGGATATTTGCAATGGAAGAGATTAGTTGCTGTCTTTCTTGCGCTTACGCGGGACACACACAAAATATATGTTCAAGTGTTTCTGGCACCTCACAGCATTCACAGTTCGGGCTAGTATCACTGGCATCTATCATATGTCTATAACGGTTGGTGAATGCGACACCAAAGCGAATCCGGTGCACCATGCTCGTCTGGCTTCTTTTGAGCTTGTGAGGCATACGAAACTTCATTTCTTGGTCCCATTTGGTAATCGCTTGTGTCGTCGATCTGGTTGGATCCAGTGTTCTAACGTAGAGTAACATTATGGCCATTTTGAGTTGCGTGGTCGAGACGCTCTGCAATTTTTATAGCCTCTAGCCATGGAATAATACGGGCCCTGTCTGAGGACACAGTCAATCGTTTGAAGAGCTGGTTTGCAATCGCAGAATATCGTCCATGCGTGAGGAGGCTCCTCGGAGAGAAATCGAAGTGCCTCTCGGATAGCAACAAGTTCTGCGGCAGTTGATGTTGAGCTATGGTCTAGTTTAAACCGCCGAGCGATGATCATATGTGGAATGACGAAGACTGCAGTGGAGGCATATGGTGTGACAGAGCCATCGGTATACACGTGTACAGTATCTCCGTACTTTGCAGAAATGTGCAACAGGGTGAGTTGCCTCAGGCCAATAGATGCAACGGATGACTTTTTAGTAATTCCAGGGATCTGCAATGTAACGACAGGTTTAGACAGAACCCACGGGGGTATTCTCGGAATACCCCTATGCCTATTTGCTATGCCTTTGCTCGCATTGCAAAGAGTGTTTTGCCGTCAAGATTTGCAATGCGAGCAAAGTCCGCAATAAACCGCCTGTAATAAGCATAGAGGCCTAGGAAACGCCTGAAAGCCGTTTTATCGGGTGGTATGGGAAACTGTGCGATGGAGGAAATTATTTCAAGAACCGGGCGGACACCGGCGTGGCTGACGACGTGACCAAGAAACTGTAGTTCCGCATAGCTAAAGTGGCACTTCGGCTTCAGGCTGAGGCCGACGGACCGTATGAAGTGCAGAACCGCTTCAAGCCGTTCGAGGCTTTCTTCAAACGTTGCGGAGAACACGATGACGTCGTCAAGGTGCAATGAGCAGGTTTTCCACTTAGGGCCAGAAAGCACAGTTTGAGGTGTTGGAACGTAGCAGGGACAGAGCAGAAGCTGAAAGGCAAGATCTTAAATTCGTATAGGCCGTCTGGCGTCACAAGAGCACTTTTTTCACGGTCTCTCAGGTCTACCTCGATTTGCCAATATCCGCTTTTCAAGTTCATTGAAGAGAAGTAACGTGCGTGTCGGAAGCCTGTCGAATGAATCGTCCATACGGGGAAGCCGTTTTGACGATTTTGTAGAAACGTACTCAGTCGTTAGAGTGGGTCCTTCTGATCATTAGTTGACGCATCTAAGTGCTCCGCGAAAAGCGTGTAATTTATTATAGGACTTTTAAAATGTACATCGCTGCCGATCGCATCACACTGCTCGGCTAAATGTTCAGCCGCCCCTACTCATTCGACGTAAATTGCCCTAATGGCGTGAGCAGGGCGAGCTATCCGACTGGTTGCTCACGGCGCGTTATTAGTAATTTTTCCAGCTCAATGGTGAACAGATGTTGTTCGTAATAGTTAGAATGTTACTTAATTTGTTTGTATGAAAAGAAAGTAACAAAAAGAGAATGCGCAATAACAATTTCTCTGTACACTTAAGCACTTCCGGCACACAGCAAGTGTCGTGTGCTTGTGTTGCAACGTGTTCCGTCTTGACGAGAACGCAGTGGTCAGTGTCGGTCTCAGTCATCGTTCGAGCACCATGAATCGCCTTTGTTGCGTTGTGGGCTGCAAAGGTAGCGACTGGCAATATGTCAAGCTGCGACATTGTATCCGTCTGCAAGGCATGAGACGGGTGGAGTGGCTGTAACGCATCGGACTGTCGGTATCCGATCGGCGCCAGGGTTTGCGGGTTTGCGACCGCCACTTTACACCGGAGGATTACTACCACAATAGAGATGCTTAGCTTGTCCGGTATTCCGGTAAACGCAGGCGGCCGGGGCGTTGGGGCGGAGGCGTAAACGGGAGCGGCCTACATTGTGCAGCCACCTGGTGGCACAGAGCTCAAACAGACAAAAACAGCTCATATTGCCTTAACGAAGTGTGCCCTACTTCGCTGCTAGTGTAAATTTTTGGCACTGGCGTAACTTGTATTGCTGCTAAAAATGTACACCCGTTGCAAAGTAAAATATGTTTGGTTACTGCATTATTAGCTGTTTTTGTCTGTTTGAGCTCTGCGCCACCAGGTGGCTGCACCATTGAGGCCGCTGCCGTTTGCGCCTCCGTCCCAACGCCCCATCCACCTGCGTTTAGCCGAGTACCGGACAGGCTAAACCTCCCTAATTCGGGTAAACTCAAGCGAGCCGACAGGGCCTAGACGCTTGACCGTGCCGTTTTACGGGATGAGCAGAGGCGCAAACGTGAATTATCTGCACGGTGCAGCCACCTGGTGGCACAGAGCTCAACCAAACACAGTAGCTGTAACGAAGTGCATTCTTCTTTGCTGCTGGTGTAAATTTTTTTCGGGAACGTAATCGTTAACATGCTGTTCTTGTAAATGTTTAAAATGATTTGCAGTTGGTAAGAGTAATATTCGCTGTTTGTTTGGCTGGTTAGGCTCTGCGCCAACAGGTTGGTTGGACCATGCAGATCGATCAGGCCGTTCACGTACGCCGACGCTAAATTTGCGTCATCAGCTTGAGTTTATGCCTCCACCCACCCATCGAAACGCCCAGCTCGCCTGTGGTTACCGGAATACCAGACACGTTCGGCGCTGCGACAGAATGCTCGCAACGCACGCTGCATCAATAGCTCTCGCTTGTGGTCGACTGCCAAGCAGCTGCCAGAGAGTTTGGAGAGGCGTCACGCGCGCGCTCCTTGAGAACCGGAAGTAGATGACACGACGTGCCATCATGACGCAGAGCCAGTGAAGGTGGAGCTTAGCCCTGATCACTGGGCGAACGAGTTGAGGAAATGCATGGCTATGGAGGAGGGTTACTTGTAATCGACCGCAGCTCTCTTAATATGAGGCCCTCCACAGAACTTGTGCTGCGAATGATTAACTTTAGCTGTACCCCAGGCGTCTACAAAATTTGTCCGAACCGTTTCAGGGGCCTTTTAACTAGTGTTGATGCTAGCAGAGGATAAAGGGAAAGGAAAGTAACTATATGTTTCTTCTAAATGGCAATATGTCTTCTTTTTGTAATTGTCCTTGCTGCTCTACAGACGCGTCATCTTCTACCCTTTGGAAGGATGCATCGTCCCAATGTGAAAGTTAAGTCTGCGCATGAACCAAACATTAAAACGAGAATGACTTCGATAAGTATGGTTTTGTACGCGCCACAGTATGTACCTGCAATGCAAACTAAGCAGGAGGCGCACCTGTGATATCGCGTGAGTTCTCGCGCGCTAGGCGAAAGCTGCAACAGACACCGACGGCAGCCGCGCCGGAAACTATCGCCAACCAAAACTGCTATTGGAATGAGCCCATAACTAACAATTATGGGGTTTTACGTGCCTAAACCACTTTCTGATTATGAGGCACTCCGTAGTGGAGGACTCCAGAAATTTCGACCACCTGGGGTTCTTTAACGTGCACCTAAATACCACGGGTGTTTTCGCATTTCACCCCCATCGAAATGCGGCCGCCGTGGACGGGATTCGATCCCGCGACCTTGTGCTCAGCAGCCTAACACCATAGCCACTGAGCAACCGCGGCGGGTGTGCCCATAACAGCTTACGCTCTTCATGAAAAAGGGGGGCAAACCAAGCCCGCTATGGCGGACGCGTTGAAAACGTTTGTCCCACTTGTACTCTCCCATGTAGAGCTCCCAAATGAATACTGCAAGAGATCGATGCACCTATGGAACGCGTAGACGCGAACAGTGTTATACTCGTAGCACGTACCAAGGCTTTCTGCAATTGCAAGACTGCAATGTTATTCCTCGGAATTTCGAAAATGACAGCCCACAAACAAATATTATTACGGGGTTAAAAACAGTCAGACGTGTATTTACAGAATATTTACAATAAATATAGCGGCTGACAAGATGGTAGACAGCGCGTGAAGACCAGAACATCGTCTTCTTCCGACGATGACTAAAACTTCTTCGTCAGCGTGTCACATGACCCCCGGCGGCTTAAGCGCCGGTTCGGTGCTGGTTAGGAGGCGGGCGAGTGATACAACTTAAGACGCGCGACGTGGACCGCGTCGCAGCGGTCCTGTGCCACGGTTGGCTGAAGAGGGGCGATTTCGTACGTGACGTCGGTTACTTGACGCAAGACACGGTAAGGGCCGGAGTAGCGTGAAAGTAACTTCTCCGAGCGGCCAACGGGTCGCGACGGCAACCAACGGAGAACCAGGGCGCCCGGTGTTTAATGGACATCATGATGGCGGGCGTCATATAAGTGCCGTTGATTGTCCTGCGACTCCACAAGTCGACGTCGGGCAATATGGCGTGCTTCTTGGGCTTTCGGGATGGCTTCACGGACGTACTCGGATGTGGAATTCAGACTAGCAGACAGAACGGTGTCGAAAGGTAACGTAGGGTCGCGACCAAGCAAGAGGAAGAATGGAGAGAAGCTTGCGGTATCATGACGAGACGAATTATAGGCGAAAGTAACGAACGGCAGCGCAATGTCCTAGTCGCGATGGTCGTCGGAGACATACATGGACAGCATTTCAGTAAGGTTGCGGTTAAGGCACTCAGTTAGACCGTTCGTTTGTGGATGGTAAGCAGTAGCAAGTTTGTGTTTAGTCGCGCGCGAGTAACAATCATAAAAGAAAACACCGACAGCGCATGACTTTTACGTTAAATCTTCTCCGACGTAAATAATAAAAGTGCAAAACAATAACGTGAAACCTGAAAATGATATAATTTTAGCGATGCTGTGGGCAATCTCCGGGATCTGCTCACGCAGGAGGCCGCGTTTACCGCCAGCGTTTCCCGGTAATTATTGCGGTTAGACAAGCTGCAGTTGGCGGAAAGCATAAGAAGCAGTCATGGATCTTTGAATGCAATCGCGTTCCGCACTTAAAGCGAAGCTTAAGCGTCCTCCCTATTTTTCATCATAATTTTGTTATCAACGTTTGTTAGGCATATAAGCCGATACGGTGTTACTTGACGCAATTTGTCTTTGTCATGTGTCGCTAGTAATATAATTACTACTAATAAATATTTTCCATGGGGCTGTGACCCAGTCAAGTGTTCTGACAAACAGCTTTCTGGCACAGTCCTTCTTTCTGTATCTTTGACAGAATGAAAATCAGCTTTCATTTGATTTGATTTGATTTGAAGAATTGAAAAAAGGACGGGCAATGCATCCTTGAATAAGGGTATTATTATATACTGTAGGTACTGCGAGTGCAACATCGTGCTTATACATCCTGTAGAAACAGACCCTTTTCCATCTGGTGTACGTCGTACACTTGCAAGATTCAAGTTCTCCATAGCCTTCTTTACTTCGTCTACGGAGACAGCACTTCTAGCGCTTCTTTAGTTGGAAGTGCCTTCCAGGCAGTACGCCGAGTCTTCTAGCTCTACTCCTTTTGTAAATTTGTGAGACATTGTGAGTGAATTGCAGTTTCCTGCCTAGTTATGACGGAGATCGACTCTCACGCACGTCCACCAGACTTGGTAGTGTGCATGGCGGCCGCCTGCAGGAAGCGCAATGGCACTGATGGTGACACTGACAGCGAGAACACCATGCAATACTGTGTCAGCAGTGAATAATTTTGTGACAAAGCATTTGAACTGGTGAGGAGTCTTAAAGCAAATAGAATGTTTCTCAGTACATCACTGAGTTCGAGTGCGTCCACCGTGGGATCTTCGCTGAATATCGAGGTACTCACCATCCTTCTCGCGCCAGTTCACGCCACTGATTACCTGAAACGCCTCAACAGGCAAGCCATGCGTTCACATCTACAGGCGCTGGTTCCGAATGAAATCAACTACAGCAAAGTAAGCACCCGCAAGAACGTCCTAGCGATTGACGTAGAACACGCGGCTGCACGGATTCTTTCCGCAAAGTGATGAAACTTGACGGGTCTGAAGTACGCCCTGATATTTCACTCGACAAAGAAGTATGTACTGGCGTAAGTTACTAGGTTGACCAGGCCGTTGCCAACTCCGATCTATTGGTATTCATCAAGACAGCCGAAGAAAAACCCATTAGTGTTACAACCACAAACGCGTTTTCTCTCCGCACGTCACGGTGTGTATAGGTCGCATTTAAGGGCAAATTCCTCCTATAACATGTAGAGTTGGGCCACTTCTGACAGGCAGTTCACCCCTTTATACTAAAGCCGGTGCAGTGCTAGAAGTACATTAAGTTGGTCCATGTGAGCAGTGTGCGCAAGAACACTACCGAGTCTTCTCGTTGCACGGGGTCCTGCCCCACTAATGCGTGCGAGGCCAACGTGCTGAAGTGCACAGACTGCAGCAACTCTCACGATACATCTTAATAGGAATGCCCCTTGATTCGAAAGGAAATGGTAATATTGAAGAAATTAGAGACCACTCATCTCACCGATAAGCAGCAACATGTATTAGGTGACGATCATGTCGCCGACGTCGATGAAGAACATCCAAAGTGTCTACGACGCGAGTCACTTGCATCACCAAGCCCTCTCGCGCCCCGGCAAAAACGTGGTCAGCTCTAAGGATAAAGAAGCATCGAACAGCATGGCAGCCTACGCTTGGCATGAACTCCCGAGGCTACATGCACCTACTGAGCATGACCAGACTTCTACCGCAAGGGCCGCTTCGTCTGTTCCTGATAAATTTATGGGCCAAGTTCAACAAATTGTTGTCATGATCAGCTCTCTAGTGAGTGCTATTCGTGTTTTTCTCGACAAGCTACGAACAACAGTGTGCTACAAGTGTGATACAAGCGTAGAAGTCGAGCGCTTGAGAAGTTATACAACAGAACCATGGCTCATCAACAAGAATAGCGATCGTTCCGGGATGATCTCAGAAGCGCCTTAATATTCCAGTGGGATGCGAGGGGCCTGAGGGCATGTATTTCGGATTTCTGGCAGTTAGTGTTTGAAAACCACTTTGCTATGTTGGTCATCTGTGAACCGAACTGATGAGCCACCATAAGACTATCAGGATATGAACCTTTCACTTTAACCACGCGTGCCTGAAGTAGTAATGTTATGGTTGACATTCGCAAGGACTTTGCTTATTTTGCCAAATCTGTGCCGCCACATGACGGCAACGAATCCATCGGTGTTTCTGCGAAAAAGAAGAGGCTGTATTTTACACCTATTCGTGTCTATCTTCCCCGAAATAAGCTAGTTTGATTCTAAAATCTTAGTTGTTATGCCTGCGACTTTCGGTCTTTGGATAACAACGGGAGACTTCAGCGCTCATCAGCAGAAATGGGGAACCTCGAAGATAAACTCAAGGCGCAAGACACTCATACCTTTTGCATCAGGCAACAACCAGTGGCTCCTAACGGACGGAAGTCCGGCATTTGTGCGAAGATCAACGTACAGCAGCTGCCCTGTCTTGACACTGGTGTCACGTTGCCTCACTTCGAGCGTGCAGTGGTTCACTGATATTGAAACCAAAATTGAGGTGATCATATTCCGGCCAGTTTGAGAATCGATGGAATAAAAGCCTCATTACCGGTTGTATCTCGCCAAATCGGTCGATCAGACTTTGAAGATCTTGTAGCGGACACATGCAAGAAGCCTATCGCGCGCGGGTTAAAAGACATAATTGTAGATGCTATGCAAGATAGTACTCATTGCTTCACACATTCATCAAAGCGTACAGGGTATGACATTGAATTGGAAATTATTCATGTATTACGTCGCCGAGCTGAAAGGTGGTACAAGCGCGCGAACTCAATTATCGACCGCGGAGAAGCTCGGTGCTTGATAAATAAGATACAGCGCCGAGTGGATAACCTAGCCGATCAAAGATGGAAATAGTGTTGCGGGTCACTAGACCCCCGCAAGTTACTGTCGCATGTGTGGCGTATCCTTCGGGGTCGTTGCTCATGTTCCCAGCAACGATACCCCTTTAACACTCTTCCTCTCGATCAAAACCGCCATAAGATAGACGTTGCAGCGGAATTTTGTGCGAAAGTTGCCGGCGGGACAGTTTTAGTCTCTGACATGGTTTGAGGCGACAGTCCCCTTTCACGATATAGAAGTTTGCTCATTCCATTCTCTATAGAAGAGTTAGAAGCTGCTATGGCGCTCTATAGGTGTTCGTGTTCACCAGGGCCCGGTAGAATAACATATACTGCTTTGCGCCACCGAGATTGAGAAGCGCGACGAGAAATTCTCAACCTCTTTAATGGTTCATGGCAAGAGGATGTGGTTACACAGGAATGGAAACTCAGCCTCCTGGCACCGCTGCTAAATGCAGGAAAGTCACCACTCGAACTGGCATAAGTCGGCCTATAGCACTTGCCAGCTCGGTCGGGAAGCTCATGGAACGTATTGTACTCATGCGTCTCGAATCATACCTTGAACACCACAAAATTTACCCTTACTATAGGCGGGATTTACTTACTAGGCCGATCACCGAGTGACAGTGTCATCGACCTAGTGTGATCTGCAGAGCAGCAAAAATCTTGGAAGCGCTTATGAGTAGTACTCTTTCTTTACGTGAAGAGTGCTTACGACAACGTTTCCCACCAAGCCATCCTAGACGCACTTTTGACAATTGAACTAGAAGGGCGAGTATTTTTATCGATCCGAAACTACCTGACACAAAAGCCCTTGCTTGCACGTGCGGAAGATGGTCCGACTGCCGACCACTACACATGCCGTCGCTATTGCCAAGGCAGTGTTGTTCTAAGCCCTGTTCTGTTCAACCTCGTGCTTCTTGGACTGGCCGAATCGCTACCGGAAACAGTGAGTCTCCGACGACGACGTCTGCATCTGGGCATCAGTGGTCACTCGCCTGCGGGTTCGCGCAAGATTACAGAATGCTGCAACACAGACAACTGGCTATCTTTGCACACAAGGCCTTACCATCTCGATGGAAAAAATGCGCGTTCGTCGCTTTTACGCGAAAAGCGATGTCTGTTTTACCGGTACGGTCAGCCCATTTCCTATGAGAAAAATTATCGGTTTTTGAGTGTCATTGTTGACCGGGACCTCTTCTGGAGCCCTAAAGTTTTGCACCTGAAGAAGAAGCTCATATCAATTGTTCACGTTTTCAAAGTCATCGCCGGGAAAAGATGGGTTTGTCAGCGCACTACAGGCTACAGTTGTGTCAAGCACTTTTTATCGGATTCCTACGTTACAGCTCTCCCATGCGTGCTAAAGCTTGCAAGTCAAATCTTCGAGAATTTAAGAAAGTGCAAGCAGGAAAGTGCATTATGCGTTTGCCTAGGCTTTCCGCGGAGCGCCTCAACAGCAGGAACAGCTATAGTGACTTAACACCATCCAATCACGACTTACATTACCACCGACTCACTTAGGGCCCATATTCGATACGTTTCACGGATAATATCAAGCTCCCTTGCCTGCCAGCCAGAACGACGACTACACACGTCATTCTCCAACGTGGACAGCAATCATCGTGCCTCCCTACCATCCGGCTTCACACCCTCGGCAAGTTCACCCACAGTTTTGTGGGTTTTAAACCAACCTCAAATGCGCGTTTCCGTTCCATGGATAAAAAAAAGACTGGCCTGCCTACCTTGGCCTTGAAGCAAGTAGCTCTCGACTATTTGCACGCTTCCTACTTTGACCGAGTCCACATATATACGGTTCGCTCTTCCACTCAGACCAGCTCCGCCGGCGCAGTGGTAATATAATCACAATCAATAGGCAACAGATACAAGAGTTCTCACGCGACAACATCGACTGGTTCGGAGCTTGCTGCCCTCCAAGGTGTTGTTGCTTATATTAACAAGCAACCCGCTAATTGGTGGGCAATATTCTGCGACTCGAAGGCCGCCCTACAATATCTTTTGTCAGCTCTTCGTCGCGGGCGCTGTGAAGAAATTGTGCCGGAGATACGAAAAAGGCTCCATCATATGATCGCGAAAGGACACGACATTGTGTTTCAGTGCCTACCGGGTCATTGCGGTACCTCTGGCAACGACTTCGCCGGCCAAGGTGCTAGAAAAGCACACGAAGCAGGAAATTTTGCTTCTATACAATTATGAATGACTCACGCAGCCCAACATTTAAGCAATCCAGCGCACCGTATGTCATTGGAGTGGCACACACATCAATTCATCCAGCGTTGATTGCATTCTTTCCACTCATCTCTGCAACTGCAGCTGTTACCTGCGCTTCCGCGAAATGAGGAAACAAAAATGCTGTGCCGCTTACGCTTGGGCGTTGCATTCACCAATGCCTATATTTGTTTTTATTGGAATGGCTAATAGCGTCCAGTGCAAATGCCTGTGGTGTCGTGGAGCATATAGAACATCTACTGTGCTTCTGCGCATCTTTCTAAAATGAGAGACGTGATCCCTGCACAGCTCGAAGTCAGTTAGACAGCAAACCGTTCACCTTGAACAAAGTCTTCGGACCATGGCCTCACCTATCGGACCTACAAACAGCCGCAGAAGCGATGCTTCGATTTTTGAAGGCTACCTGATTGTGCGACCGTCTGTGATCCGGACAGAGTGACTGTCAGTGATACAGCGCAGAAAGCTTTTGCCACGTCGACGATACCACAAGGGAATTTTCTTCTTCTCTTATTCTTTGCCAACCCTTTTCCCCTACCCCAGTGTAGGGTAGCCAACCGAGCTGAGTCCTGGTTTACCTCCCAGCCTTACCCTTTATCAATTTCTCTCGCTGTTCATCTCTCTCTCTTTGTTGCATCATCCAACTGTGGCATAAAAGAGAGAAATTCATTCGGGAAGCTTTCAATGTCAACTGTGGAGTCAACTGCGCTCTAAATTATTAAGTGCTTTAAAATTTAGGCCAATTTATGCCTGCATACAATGTATTAACGAAGCCACAAGAGCGTCTCTAGCAAGAACAATCGCAGCGCCAGAGTTCTCTCTAACAACTGTTGTAGGAAACTCTCCACTGACGGTCGAGCTGGGCATGACGCCGCTCCTTCGAGGCTCGTCATGGCGGTGCTTTGACGCACCTCCGTGCACCGCCATTGCAGGCGCTTCCTCACGTTCATTCGCTGAAGCATTGGAGTGTTCCGCAGAAGCAGCGTCTGGCGCGATGCCGAATTCTGCGGTAACGCAGACAGCTTCCGCGCCAGAGGGTGGTGGTGGTAAGCATTCATTACTTGAGCCTTTTTACAACATTAGCTCAGCCCCCTCACAACTAATCTTGTAAAAATGCTCAAGTAATAAATGTTTACACCACCGCCCTCTGGCGCGGAAGCTGTCTGCGTTACTGCAGAATTCGGCATCGGCAGCAGCGTCTCATTGCTCTTTGCCATTTGCCGCCCGTCTTCGCTGATATGTCTTGCATCAGGATTGGCTGGATCTTCCTGTTAGCAGCAATTCTAGCATAAAAAACTTTTTTTTAATACGGGCCTTAATCTTGCAACTCGGGGTCGTATTCCATTTGTTTCTGGCAATCGGCGTGCAGCCACGTCAGCTAAACGAGGAAGACTAGCAAGCAAGGAAAAAAAAAAGTGCGCAATTAGGAGAATTTGGAAAGGCCAAAGGATGAGCGTAGTATTACAGCGCAACCTTCGTCACCGCACTGCATATAAGTAGCATATTTCTATGGCACTCTGCATACCATTTCATTTTTCGTCATACACATCTACACTATATTGTTGGCGCGCTACCGGGCAAACCTTCTTATGACATGATTCATTAAAGAGCCCTGGCTGCGTCTCTTTTACTTCGTCTCTTATGCATAATTTTTCGTTAGCGTTGTTTTTTATTCTTTCCACTCACTTTGTACTAATGGAATCACGACACTCACACAACTTTACAAACACTCGTTAGATGAAAAAAAAAAGAAAGTACAAGTGCTTGAAGACACAAAAATAAAGTTAGTTGCGTTTTCACTAGGCATCGCAGATTTGCATCCAGAGTATTACTGCTGCTTCCCTCGTTATTCTATTGCTGTTGGTGCACTTTCTCATGTTTTAATTACAATCGGCCAAAAACGTATCGCATTATGTCATTTACACGTAATGGTTCTATAGACAAAAAAATCTATGAACATGAAGTGGGAGCCGGAGCTGTTGTCTACTGACAGAAAAAACAAATCGATTCCGTTATCTTAAGCTCTTAAGATGAAGCTTTAGCTCGGGACGAACTCCGTCGCGGCCTATTAAAATACATGTAAAACACGAAAACGCTTTTCTCAGATAACTCCTGGACTGCTTCTAATGAAATATGTTGCATTTGAGAGAGGAGGTCAAATTTTAGTGACTGTTGGAAGCGGAATTTCGATGTAGGGCCTGAATTTTGTGAAAAAGATTTTCAAAAATTCAAAAGTTAAGAAAAGATAGACGCACGAAGTTCATAAATTAATAGCTCTGCATCCATAAAAGTGCATGCAGCTCTGTAAACAGCATCCTTTAGATCATTCAAATGGGACATATTCGATATCTCAATTTATTTCTTACGTGAATTTGTTATGTTGTGTGCAAAGGTTCTTTAAAAGCAGTATTTCCATATTACTAAATTTCTTTCGATTTATGTGTAACATAACAATTTTGTCCGCATCGAATGTACTATCAGACACAATTCAGAGAATTGTGGTAGCACGTTTGCTTGCTGAGTTAGAGAGTTGTAAACTTGATAGCTTTGTTCTCTAAACATTTTCGATTTTTGCTAATTTCTGATAAAAAATTGACAATATAAATAAAAAAATTGGAAACCAACAGCAAATAGATATTTACTTTTGTTTTATATGCAAACAATCTCGTCAAGTTTTGTGCAGTGGTTCGTGAGAAAAACAAATTCTCCTTTTACATGTATTTAGATAGGAGCACCCGAGCTAAAGCTTGCTCTTAAGAGAGCAGGTGAGCTCAACGAATTATACATTTCTTTCTATATTGCGACAAAAATCCCCCAAAATAGCAGCAATGTTAATGCGATTAGCATTCTTAGAATAATTCACCCACTTTGCGGGATGTTTGCATGTTCCTTTCTATGTCTGTAACTGTTTTGGGGCCGACTATGTCTATGGTCCAACGGCTAGAGCGTCCGGCTGCTGTGCTGAGGGAACTGCGATCAAAAGCAACCATTGGACGAACTAAGGTCACCGAGTGTTCCTCTCACTTCGCGCATTTGCGCGGCTTTTCAATGAACTCCTTTGACGAAAAGTGGGGTCGCTTGTATGTAGAACTCGGGAGGGGCCCTCTTCAATTACATCCTTTAGAATAGCTACGTTGCTGGGCGACGTGTTCGACAATCTGCATGGATTGATGTTATGAGCGTCCCCTTTGGAACGCGACGCTGGGTTGCGCCCCCAAGCCCTTGCTATTGTAGTGCCTAATGTCCTACCTAGATTAAAATAAAATAAACCCACAATGAATTCCCATAACCAAACTTTCGGAACCCCTATCCTGAACTTTTCTTTGCACACCTCCGTTCCTTGTGGTTTCCCTACTTCCAGCAATCTTCCAATCGCCTCTTACTAATCTCTAGTGTGGACATGTTTACTTTCCCCCTGCTTTCACTGAACCCAAGGACTTCAAAGAGGCAATTGATTCCTACATAGACTGCTGGGCAGATATCTTCACACTCTAATAAAACATGCCCCATCGTTTCCCTAGCTTCACAGCAGCAAGCGCATGCTTTTCCTTCCTTCTCCGTCCTCGCTTTATAAGTGCATGTTCTAAGGCATCCTGATCTCGCTTTGAAAAGTACTGAGCTTCCCTTTGAGTACACAATTAATTGTTTCTTTCCTGATTTTGTTTTTTCTTCTTATGTAGTTACTCGTGGCACATTTTTTTTTCCATAGCCACCACCTATCAAATCATCTCAGCCTCTCTGACTTCCCGCTTGGCGTTCTTCGTTGCTGTGTTGCTCACTATACAGGCCGCATACTTGCTGGTAAGCTTCCTCGTTCATTTCCTCCACTGAGAATCAATGTTATTCCTGTAAAAATATCTGGACACTCTCCCAGCCCATTTACTTTCTTCCATATTCATCAGTCTTTCCTCATAATTAATTTTACTCTAAGCTTCCCTCCCTTCAAAACTAGTCCAACCGATATCGCCCTGCACAGCTTCATTTGTAGTCTTCCCGTGAGCCCCCAATGCGAGGCGACCCACTGACCTTTGGTTCCCGTCGAGTCCTGACAGTACCCCTTATTTCAAGCAAACAACCGCATTTCCAAAAGTAAGTCCTGGAACCATTACACCTTTCCACATACCCCGGAGCACTTCGTACCTGTTGTATCCCCATAGCGCTATGTACTTCGTTATGGCTACATTTCACTTCCCCTTTACTGTTATTGTTTTTTCCTGTGTTTCCATATATCTGTTTCCTTCGTTTATCCATATACGAAGCTATTTATATTCTTTTACACGATGTATTTGTTGTCCCTGTATTGTCACTGTCTGTTCGCTGTTTTCATTGAATACCATAACATATGATTCTTTAACGCTAAATTTCAGACATAACTTACCGCCTTCCTGTCCACAGATATTAGCCAGACATTTCATATCACTTTACTTATTAGCTAGTAACACAATGTCGTTCGCATAAAACAAACGTGAAAGCTGCTGCTCTACTATTGCGCCCGTCTGTTTGTAAGAGAGATTAAACCCGATATTACTTCTTTTTAGCGCCCTTTCCATCCTCACCATGTACATCATAAACAGCAGTGGGGATAAAAGGCACCCCTGCCTCAGTCCCTTGTTAATATCAACTTTCTCCACACTCCTCATCACTTCCCATTTAACACAAACGATATCTTATACGTAAATCTCTCTAAAAAGCTCTAGACCATCGTCGTCTAAGCCTTCTATTTCAAGCATATCCCACAAAATGTTGCGGTGTACGTTGTCATGCGATCCTGTAATGTCTAAAAAGGCCATGTATAACGGTCTCCTTTCTACTCTTAATATTTCAAAACACTGAGTAACGACAAATAAGTTATCATCCAAATGCCTACTTATTCTGAAGCCATTCTAAGGTTCCCCAAAATGTCATTATTCTCTCTCGATGCTTGCAGCTTTAACATAATTGCTTCCATTGGTAACCTGTATATTGCCTACGTAATGGTCAGCGGTCTATACAAGCTAATTATATCTTTCTTTCCCTTACTTTTATAAATTGAATTCATACTGCTTTTCGCTGGCTGTCTGGTATTCGCCTATCCCTTAGACTCTTTTCTACTGCTTTCAACAGAGCTTCCTTACATGTTGGTCCTTGTTCAATAATTAGCCTAACGGTTGCCTCGTCTAACCCTATGGCGGTGTGCTTCGGAATTTTATCTTCGGTTTTATTTCAATTGAAATATGTCAGCACCAGCTCCTTTTCCATCTGGTTCTCTTACATGCCTCTTTTTTTCCCTCAACTACAAACCTATCATTGCCTTGGAAAGATTCGGCTGCTATTCTTCGGATGTACTTTAATGCCGCGTCCCCTTCAAGTTTCTTTCTATCTTCGTTTAGGATATGTTGCTGTATCGTTGCAGACTTCCTCTGTGGTTTCAAAATATTCAAGGGGCGGCCTTCTTTTTCTCACGTATTTCTGCCAACCTACTTTCACTTTCACCTTTTATTTTGCTCGCATGAGTATTTGAACAATAGATTTTTTTCTCCCGGTATATTTCCCATTTCCTGGCTACTTCATCGTGCGGCAACTGCGTTTTTTTCTTTCCTGTCTGTGCTCTCAGGATGCCTTCTGTCGTTCGGTAATCGCTTCTCGTATCTTCCTGTTCCACCAGCTTCTGGCTTTCTTTTTTTCCTTTCCAACAAACATGTTGCTTTTCTTTCCACATTTCTGTCGTTATTACACTCCATCGCTCACTATATTCCCACTGTTTGTTTGGCTATTTGCCGAGCTCTTTCCCGACTCTTGCGACTATATTTGTCATTCGCTTAGCCTTCAATTTTGGACAGCCCAATTTGCGTTCCTTGCCGTCTTTCCTCTTGTCTGTGCATCAAGGCGCCGCGCGTTGACTTCGCGCTTGTGCGGCTACATGGCGCAGCATGTCGGAAGAGTTGCGCGAGCTTCACACACGTCTCATACATGACGCGTTTTCCCTGTCGCAATACCGTGTGGTGTTAAATTGTTTCAATGCTAACCACATCAACGTCGATATTCTGAATTTCTTTTGCGGCAGGTACTTCCAGATCATTTAAGTTTCATCGTCGGTTATGCCGGGGCCGTGTTTTAAAACGCACCCAGTGGAGTCCTGCGGCTTATCCGTTCAGTACAACGCTACATACGTCATTTATTCATCTAACTTGTACACATTCTGTACGACGATAGTTGGGCGCGCAATGCTCTGCAATTCTGGCCTAAGTTTTCCGCAATGAAAGGCACGCCATGGTAAGGTCGACGACAGTAGCGACGGCGCGATGACAATGACAGCGAGGGTGACGACTGATTATTATGATGGTGCTTATGAAGTTGAGCATGGGAACATAAATTTATTGGAGATATCTCGTTTCGTATTTGTAAGGGCACTTCATAAAGTACCTTGTAAAATAATGTGGCTTTACGTTCGCGTACTTGGGATGCTTTGCAAAGTAGCAAAGTTCATTGCGGTTACTCTAGTTTGCTGGTAATTGCCTGCATTTGGTCATACGCGCATAGAGGAATTTGTTGATTTTCATAACTTTAGGAATGGTATAGAATGTATACAGAACACACCGTATAAAATTTCCGGAGAATATGAGCCCGTATTCCCTACAAATGTCCTTACGTCCTAACAGTTCGTAAGAGAAGGTCCAAGCCAACCAGTTTTAGACATAACTTTTCCGAAGCCGTCCGTCCAATGGCTAACAGTTAATACGAGCAAAAAATCTCCGTGAATTTCGTGTGTTCAGCTCCTCAAAACTAGCTGACCATAAAATAACGTGCGTTGTATGAGCAACACTCTTTAACAAGTCATCATGGACGAACTTGTACATGTGTGCTTTTGCGGCACTAAATCGTGACTGTCCTTGCGATTAAAGTCCCTCAACAATTTTTAAGTACAGAAAGGGTTTCATCTAGCCGACGACGCCAGCGATAGGCAGATCGCTAAGGTGTGCCCTTGCTCTGCCCCTTTGCCGCCACGAAAGTTCCTGCGAGCCGGGCGAAGAGCGCGCGTTTCGCCTGCTGTGCTATGCACATTGCTGCGATAATTTCGTTCCGGGAGGGCCCAAATGCCTTGTTGCTGTGCCGTTGGGTGCCGAAACCGGACGCAAGACGGCAAGAAGTTATTTCGTGTCCAGCACGACGAACAGAACCCAACCAGAAGGAAAGTATGGTTGCACAGAATTAGACGAAAGGACTTCGAACCGTCGGTAACTGCCCGACTACGCGAGGTAAGTAACTTAGAACAATACAAGGGCAAGATAGAAAGCATACACGTGCTTGTGTCGAGCTGTGATAGTATTTCTCTAGCACGCATGAATATTGATGTCCATAGCATGTGTAGATCATTCATTTTAATTCCTTATGGGCCCGCTGAATAGCACAGTATGACCGAGGATGCGAAGGGCTGAAATGCCTTCTGGCTGTGCGGGAGGGTGCCGAATTTTGCATCCAGCGCGGCAAACAGAACCTAACCAGAAGATAAATGGGGTTGCATAGAACTTGACGGAAAGACTGAACCGTCAGTAACTGTAAGTCTATGGAGGAAAGTAACGTACAGCGATACAAAGGTGCGAGAGAAAGTATACACGTGTGTGGTGCAGAGCTGTGATGGTATTTCATTCGCGTGCGTGAATGTTCACGGCCGAAGTTTGTGGAGTTTATTGATTTTTGTGCATTACGAGCCCGTTGACTTAGCACATGCAGTATCACCTAACATGCAAGTAAATAGCGCGGCAGAAGCGCATTAGCTCTGACAAATATCCGCATTGCGTTACGTGCAATAAACATTCATAAATTTCAGCAGCGAATCCTACTTTTAGATTTTCCTGTGTTTGTACGCACGTCGTTAACTACGCTTTACAATATGTCCAAAAAATCATTTCTAACTCTGCATATCCTAATCGTATGTTGAGCATTGCATATGTGAATGAATATATTCCTAAGTGTCTGCATTACTCTGGTTTTAAAAACAAATACTGCATAGCCACTGCTACTGGCCATCAAATAATAAAGTATAACCCAATATATCAAAGTATATTACATACAGCTGTGAGCTCGTTCCTTCTAAGTTTCCCTTACACTCGAAGATGTTTCAGTAATCGGCGATGCCATCTTACTGATGAAACACGCACAACTACAAATTACCAGAAGAAAAGCGCCAGGAGCGATGCACGGATTGCCAGCAAAACAAAGTGCAGTAAAAACTAGGCCAATTCGCGTGCGTTTCGTATAAGGGCCTTCTAATTCTCAAGGGGCTTTAGCAGTGTACGGAGGCGAAAAGGCATAAACACAACAATGCGCGTCATGATTTAAGCTTACGTGGCGACGTCCCACGGTTCACGAGAACAGTCAACCGCATTCACGCACGCGCACACACTACGCTCGATGCTGGTGTGCCGCGAGGTTAGATCGCGCTGCAGCCCGAACGCTATCGAAGGGACTCGCTGCCACGATCCATACCGCCGCTTTAGAATGCCACAAAAGTTACAATGGCTCGCAACACTGAACAACAGAACACAACAGTCGTCGAGTAATTGCTACACGAAAGACACACTGAGCGGCAAGAAGACTGGTGGTGCACTAGTTTCCACCCACAAAAACAGGATGTTGTTTAGTTGCCGTGAGGGTCGCACGTTTCAGCGACGTTCTGTTGAAAGTTTTTCGGTCCAAGCGACTGTCGGCGTTCTTTTTTACACGAATTCTTCGTTGAAAGTAACCGCTATGTGTACGCAGCACACGTACGAGCAAAAGAAGTCGCAGAGCAAACGGAATCAAGCGCAAGCAATCACCAAGGCTCGCGCAGATAGACACGAAACACGTCTAGCGTTGTTTGCGGCTCCGACTCCGTGTTGTTCACCGACAAGTGCTTCGAATCTTTTATGAAATGCAAGTAAATCAGCCCTTCACGCTGTTCTTAACTATCTGTAGATAGTTTTGCTGTGAAAATGTAATGTAATGTAATACGAGCGTAAACAAATGAAATGTAAACATGCACAATCGAGGCAATCAAGCACTCATTGCGCTCTCTTGAGCGTTTTTCTTTCAGCGCTCATTTGAAATTAAAGGACTAGCTTTAGCAGTTCGGCCCCTTCTTTCATTTTTAACCACAGTCAGGCACCAGTAGGTTTTATTTCCGCGCATGTGCCGATATTGTTTCACGTCATGAATGCCGCGGCGCCGCGGCTTAACGCGGGTGCCGTCTGCTACGGGAAATTCCTAGGTGGCGCACGCGACAGATGTCGCTACCTTAAAAATTATAGAGGGACCTTACTTGCAATTTGCATAAAGCGTCACCTGTTCGCTTTACATGGCATTGCATTTTCGGAGCTCTGGGCGACGCACAAAAAGGAATCTGCAGCTAAATTGTTTTCTTGTCGTGCTGACATTTTTTTTTTCCTTCTACGAGTTCCTCCAGCGCTATATTTATACTATGGCATATTCCACTGCCCCATGATGCGGTTTACCTCTACAGGGGAAGCAACGAAGTGCGAAGACAACGTTACCGTAGCTAGAAATTTCGAAACATGGTTCTGGCACCGAAGCTTGCAGCGGGAAATATTAATGGGCGCGTCTGTGTTCACTCTCTGTGCGTTGTTTTTGTATTCGTGTATATGGCTCGACGTGCACGTGTCATGGTCCATAATTAATTACGGGCGCAGCGTCAGTGCCGCGTGCGCATGGAAATGGGTCGCCGGCTACACGCTCCACGCGCATGCATCGCACTCTGCGACTCACGCGTTGCCCCCTAGTGTCGACCGAAACACGAATGACCAAACGGTTTTTCTTTCTGCTTATTTTTTTGCCTTACATCTATTGTACATATTCGAGATCAAGAGAGAAAATCCCACGCACTGTCGCAATCGATGTAAGCGAAGCTTTCTGTGCTGTTAGCTGTGAATGACTATAATTAGCGGTGATATTGACGGCGAAGGCTTAATTTCTTCAACGTTTAGTCCTACACGAGAGTGGTAAGTAGACGCTAAACGTTACCTTGCGTGCACCGCTGCTATTTGACTGCTAGTGCACGGAAAGTAGAGTCAGAGTGGTTTGCTCGATTCGTTGTTGTGCGCCATACTTCGTAACCTCCTAGAGGGTTGGGCATTTTTTGTTGCCACACATGGGACATCCCATCGTTGCAGAAGTGTTAAACTTTAATTGAATCACGGGGCTGTACGCGCAAAAAAGCGCGATCGGACCATGAGGCGCGCCGAAGTGCTGGACTAATTGGGATTAATTTTGACCGCGTGGTGTTCGTTAACGTGTTCCTAAATCTGATTGGAAGCCCGTTTTTTTTTACCTTCTTTTTTTTTGCGGCTGCCGTGGTCGGGATCAAGCTTGCGACCTCGAGCGATTCCATAGCCGCAAAGCTACCGGCTCGGGCACCCAAGTGTTGATGTGACGCGTAACCGCTTCCGTAGTGTCAGCTAGACGCTGCGGTGCGCTACAATGCTTCGGCTCTGCATCTGCACGCCCTGCGGTTCCCTTGACAAATATGCACGGTGTTCATTTTGCAGCAATAGCAGAAACGTACCGCATCGCACCTTGAACTTAAATTTAACCCGTTTGCCCGCAACCGCTGTCGTGTCTGTCGTGTCTGTCTGTAAAAGTAGCGTTTCCTTGCGTTCTCATGTAACCTTCTCGCTATTTATGAAAGGGAAGTAGTGCCACCCACCTTGGAGCTATCAGCCCAATTCTGTGCAATGCCGAATTCTTGTGCATACTTGCCTGATATGGTACTCTGCAAGCATGTATGCTATTGCTACGGCACAATATGCGCGATCACGAAAGGCCAGCAGTGTGAAGACGACGACGACGATTAGCAGCTAGCGCGGGCTGTTGCCTCTTGGCCAAGCGCAGCGTATTTTCCTTGTAAATATATTTGTACATAGCTTTTCGTCTGCGTGTTCCTACGTAACATATCTGGTGGAGGTGGACGTTCCCTGTACCTCGTCACGGAGCTTCGCAGTGGACGGTACGTCGAGCCTTCCTTCATGGCTCCCGGCGACGACAACCCGACTCCGCCGGCTCCGACACCTGCTGCCACTTCGACGACCTACATCACTCTCCCCGCTCCCCGTGATCCTGGCGTATTCTCGGGCCAAGATGGGGAAGACGTCGATGACTGGATCAGCCTGTATGAACATGTCAGCCGCAATAACCGGTGGGACCCTACTATTATGCTCGCCAACGTAGTCTTTTACCTCGGTGGCACACCTCGAGTTTGGTATCGCACGCACGAAGATGAGCTCACCAGTTGGGATTCACTTAAGACACAGCTTCGAGACTTGTTCGGCAACCCCTACGGTCAACAACTTGCCGCGCAGAAGGCGCTTTCCGGCCGTGTGCAGACGTCAACAGAGCCCTATGTCACGTACATTCAGGACGTCTTGGCTCTGTGCCGCAAAGTTGACACCCACATGACTGAGTCAGACAAGGTTTCCCACATCCTCAAAGGCATTGCCGATGACGCCTTCAACTTGCTCGTTTGCAACAACGTAGCGACGGTGGATGCTGTTATAAGAGAGTGCCGCCGCCTGGAACTCGCCAAAAGCCGACGTATTGACCAGCAGTTTGCCCGTCTGCCCAACACCCCAGCGACATCTTCCTGTGCCGACGCTCCTCGTCCCAACAACACTGCCGATGTTACCAGGATCGTCCGGCGTGAGATCGAGGCCGCCTATCCGGCTGCCTTCGACTCCAGTCCCACCAACACATCTGCAGTCACGGTCTCACTGATCCAGGCAGTTGTCCGCCAGGAGTTTGAAAACATGGGTCTTCACACCATCTGCTCGGCCCATCGCCCTAATACCCGCCCGGCTTCTTCGATTTCGCCCCGTCCCGCATCTTCTTACCCACCACGTTTCCGCAACCCATCTGAATGGCGCACTGCTGACGACAAGCCTATTTGTTTCCACTGCCATCGAATCGGGCACATTTCTCGGCACTGTCGTAGTCGCTGGAGTTCCCCGAGCCGGCCTACTTATACTGCCTACTCTCGCCCCTCAGGTGGCCCTTCTCGTCCCTATGCCGCACGCTCCGATAATGCCGCCACTGATTCTCCTGCAACGAACCGCCCCTATTCTCGTTCGCCTTCGCCCCAACGACGACAATCTCGCTCTCCCCAGCCCCGTCGCTCCTATTCGCCGACTCCCTTCGGACGCCGCTCCCAGCCGGAAAACTAGACGATGCAGCGCCTCGAGGTGACGCTGCATTGCTCCCTACGCCGCCAAATCCTCTACTGACTTTGCCCACTCATCTGAACCTTCTTGACGTGCAAGTCGACGGTGTTTCTGTGTCTGCTCTCATAGACACTGGGGCGCATTTGTCCGTAATGAGCGCTGACCTTCGTAACCGGCTCAAGAAAATTATCACGCCCGCCACGACGCCTGTTGTCCGTGTCGCCGATGGCGGAACAGCCCCCGTAATTGGTATGTGTACCGCCCGCGTCTCCTTCGCCGATCGCTCAACAATCGTGCTATTCACAGTCATCGCCCACTGTCCCCACGACATCATCCTCGGCTTAGACTTCCTTTCCGCACATTCTGCTCTCATCGATTGTTCCGCCAGTACTCTCCGCCTTGACCTGCCTGTTCTGGATCCTGCTGAACCACACCCCAGTCGCCTCAGTTCCGCCGACTTCGTTCGCTTGCCACCTTCGGCACTGACCTACGTTGACCTAGTGTCATCCCCACCAGTCCCCGACGGTCACTACATCGCGGCTCCTATGCAAGACGTCCTCCTTACACATGGGATCACAGTACCCCATACAGTTTTATCTATTACGGCGAATTGCGTCTGCCTGCCAGTGGTCAACTTTGGCTTGACGACACAAGTGCTGCCACGTGGGATGTCTTTGGCCCAGCTTTGTTCATTCGAGGATCACTCAGTAGCATCCATTGCAGTAGACGACACTTCATCCGATACTCCTCTACCATCGCAGTCGACAAATTGTACCATCGCTGACTTACGGAAAATGATTGCCCCCGACTTGCCCTCCGAGCACGCTCGTGAACTCTACCGCGTTCTGTTTTCCTACCACGATATTTTTGACTTTAACGATCGTCCTTTAGCCCAAACTACAGCTGTCAAACATCGCATTAATACCGGCGATGCCCCTCCTATTCATCGCCGCCCGTATCGAGTGTCACCAGCTGAGCGTCAAGTTATTCACGCAGAAGTTCGCAAAATGCTTGCCAAGAACATTATTGAACCATCATATAGTCCATGGGCGTCACCTGTAGTACTGGTCAAAAAGAAGGATGGCTCATGGCGCTTTTGCGTGGATTATCGGCACCTTAACAGGGTTACCAAAAAGGACGTGTATCCCCTACCTCGGATTGATGACGCCCTTGACTGCCTCCACGGTGCTCGCTATTTCTCTTCTATTGACCTTCGCTCCGGCTACTGGCAGATTGCCGTGGACGATCTCGACCGCGAGAAGACTGCTTTTGTCACACCCGACGGTCTTTATCAATTCAAAGTGATGCCGTTCGGTCTATGTAACGCCCCTGCCACTTTTGAACGCATGATGGACTCCCTTCTTCACGGTTTCAAATGGTCCACGTGCCTGTGCTACTTGGACGACGTTATCGTATTCTCCCCAACGTTCGCTACGCACCTCGAGCGCCTCTCAGCAGTCCTGGACGTTTTTCGGCGAGCCGGTCTGCAACTCAACGCATCGAAGTGCCAATTCGGCCGCCGCCAGATTACCGTCCTTGGACATCTCGTTGACGCGAACGGAGTGCAACCGGACCCAGGCAAGATCCATGCTGTTACGCACTTCCCTGTTCCGAAGTGTGTCAAGGATGTGCGCAGCTTCATCGGCCTTTGTTCGTACTTCCGCCGTTTCGTGAGAAATTTCGCCGCCATAGCACGACCACTAACCGACCTTTTGAAAAAAGACGCTCCTTTCCAGTGGGGCGATAACGAGGCCTCTGCATTCTCTCATCTAATCGACATTCTCACAACGCCTCCCGTTTTGGCCCATTTCGATCCTTCTGCGCCTACCGAAGTCCGTACTGATGCCAGCGGTCACGGAATTGGAGCAGTACTGGCACAACGCCAGCGTGGCCACGACCGTGTTATCGCTTACGCCAGCAGGCTCCTCTCACCCGCGGAGCGCAACTATTCCATCACTGAGCGTGAGTGTCTGGCCCTAGTTTGGGCGATTGCGAAATTCCGCCCATACTTATATGGCCGATCCTTTTCCGTTGTCACAGACCATCACGCGCTTTGCTGGTTATGCTCACTGAAAGATCCTACAGGAAGACTTGGTCGCTGGGCCTTACGCCTCCAAGAATATT
Source organism: Dermacentor andersoni (assembly GCF_023375885.2). NCBI lineage: Eukaryota > Metazoa > Arthropoda > Arachnida > Ixodida > Ixodidae > Dermacentor > Dermacentor andersoni. Next base: position 201,463,679 of record NC_092815.1, read on the forward strand.
CGTATACTGTCACCTATAAATCTGGCCGACTACACAAGGACGCTGACTGCCTGTCTCGCTACCCGGTCGACGAGCCTGACGACGCCGACAGTAGTAGCGCCAACGGCATTTTCTCTGTCTCTGCCTTCGGTAACATCGCCGATGAGCAGTACCGAGACCTATCGCTGCGAGCACTTATCGAGCGTCTGCGCTCTACACCTACCGACGCATCCGTTCGCCGATATGTCCTCCAGGGTGGCATTCTGTATCGAAGGAACTTCCTCCCTGACGGCTCTGACCTTCTTCTTGTCGTGCCAAAACAGCTACGACAGACTGTGCTCTTTGAGATGCATGACGCACCCACTTCAGGACATCTTGGGGTAACCCGCACGTACGACCGCGTCCGCCGCCGCTTCTATTGGCCTGGTCTCGCTCGCTCCGTTCGACGCTATGTTGCTGCCTGTGATCCCTGCCAGCGTCGGAAGACACCTCAGGTGCTACCTGCCGGTCATCTCCAGCCGATCACCGTCCCTGTGGAACCGTTCTTTCGTGTTGGATTAGACCTGGTCGGTCCCTTTCCCACGTCATCTTCTGGGAACAAATGGGTAGCCGTCGCGACTGATTACGCCACCCGATACGCTATCACTCGGGCTCTCCCTACCAGCTGCGCCACTGACGTCGCGGACTTTCTCTTGCGTGACATTATCTTGCTTCATGGCGCCCCGCGACAGCTGCTTACTGACCGTGGTCGAAACTTCCTCTCGAAAGTTATCGCTGACATTGTGCGTTCCTGCTCCATTCAACACAAACTGACTACTTCATACCATCCTCAAACCAATGGCCTGACAGAGCGGTTAAACCGTACTCTTACCGATATGCTGGCCAAGTACGTTTCCAAGGACCACCACGACTGGGACATTGCCCTTCCTTACGTAACATTTGCGTACAATTCTTCCCGGCACGACACCGCCGGATTTTCTCCCTTTTATCTACTGTACGGTCGCGAACCTACCTTGCCCCTAGACACGGCACTTCCTCCTGCTGCGGTCTCAACAAGCGAGTATGCGCGCGACGCCATCGCCCTCGCTGACCATGCACGCCAGCTTGCCCGTGCTCGACTGACGGCCTCACAGACCACTCAGCAGTGTCAGTACAACGCCCGCCATCGTGACGTACAGTTTTCACCTGATGCGCTCGTGCTCCTGTGGTCGCCCTCTCGTCCCGTCGGACTTTCAGAGAAGCTCCTTTCGCGATACACAGGGCCCTACCGCGTGCTGCGCCAGGTGACGCCTGTGACTTACGAAATTGCTCCTGTGGCCTCAACCTCGTCCTCTCCTGTGGCATCTAGTGATGTCGTACACGTCAGTAGGCTCAAGGCCTACTACACTGCTTCCGAGTCCGATCTTTAGTCGCTCCGGGACGGCGCTTTTGCAGCCGGGGGTAGTGCTACGGCACAATATGCGCGATCACGAAAGGCCAGCAGTGTGAAGACGACGACGACGATTAGCAGCTAGCGCGGGCTGTTGCCTCTTGGCCAAGCGCAGCGTATTTTCCTTGTAAATATATTTGTACATAGCTTTTCGTCTGCGTGTTCCTACGTAACACTATTTACGAATCCTACAATACTGACACGCTTTAAGCCAATGAGTTGTGATTTATTTCTTTGTGCAAAGGCTACGCTCACTTTCATAGAAAATTTTCTGTTCTTGGTGGAGCTACACATGGTGCGAACAGATAGTGTGATGCTGCGAGTGCAACGAAAACACGTTCGCAGATTGAGAAAACATTAACCGAAAGCATCACCCTAGGTGTTGTAATAGCTTCGCGTCATGAGTGAAGAAAGCAATGCCTAAGCAGAAAACGATTGCAGGCACCCATCTGCGCCTACACACAACCAAACTAAATTCTTAGAGTACAACAAAAAGAAGGCCAAGTTGGTGAGGGGGAGCCAGCTTAAATATATTTTACCGATAATTCCGGTTATAATAAAGACAGAAAAAAAGACATTTTTGCTGAAAACGTTTCCTGACATGAAATTCTACAAGGGGGGAGGGGGAGCTGAGCAGTCGACTAACGTGTTTATAACTACGGTTACCTCTAAATTTACTACGCTTTTTTCTTATTGCGAACGAGATCACGGTTTCTACGTAATTTTTAATGGTGCCACTCGAACAACACAGATATTGCAATCGATTTATGGTATTAGGACATTATTTATAGAGCTCTCTTTTCACGACTAAGAAAATTTTGGAGGAACTTACTGAAGACTGCTGCGCTTTCTTTAGATACCTTGTGCTTGATTTAGACAATGTGTGCTTCTTAACAAAAATAATTATATTGGATGTGATCATCCCTTCGAAAAAAAAAAAGAACTCCTAACTGCAGGCCCAAGTTCTGACCCGTGTTCTTGGAGAAATTTATGAAGAAATACAATGCTGTAAAGCAAACATGTTGGTACAATAGGCGCAGCAGGCATTCATGAAGGACGTACACGGTTGCCGAGAAGATTATGTCCAAAAAACACGTGGCCTTGAGAAAAGCGCGCTTTAAAACAATCGTTGCACGAATTGCAGCTTAGAACGCTCTTACAGCGTAATCTCCATTTTTCTCTTTGTAGTGGCTATTGACACTGCTCGTTTCACTTGCCTTTGCCGTATACTTGGTTTTATTTTCGACCAATACCCGAAATACATATTGGCAATTCACTGAACACCCGTGGGGTGACGCACTTCTTATTTTACACTGACGGCTTCAGAGACGTTCTTTCGAGCGTTGATCCCATGATTATGATAATGAATAGCGTCATACACAGATGTTTTTGGAGTGGGTGCTCTAACATACGTGGTTTTCGGCAAGTACATCAATTCAACTTGTTCAAAGACTCTTTTCTGTTCTAAGGCCATCCATGGAGACGCAACCTTAGAAGCTGCGCTGCGCCTTTCTTTTCGGGAAGCACTTGTACCACATGACAGAACAGCAGGCAGCTTTCAGAAGATTCGAAAATCACGAACGTCACAAATTGTAGGACGATAATTATAGGGATAGCCGATGATGACGTAAACTTAACTAAATGTAAACCGCCAAAATTATCGCCTTTTCTTTGCGTCGTATAATACCTAATGAAAGCAGGGGGCAAAAATAAAAAAAAAATATCCTGTTCTTAGATATAGGCGCATTTTAAGTAACCACATGTGATCTAAACACATCCTGAGTGTCATACTACGGCGTCTCAAAAAGCTGCATAGTTGCTCTGGGACAATAAACTTTATAAAAGAGTGAATCAACTAACAAACTTCTTAAGGTAATTCAACATTATCATAAATATTTGCACATGAAGTACATTTAAGCGCTAATGAACCTGAAAATGCAATGTAGAAAATCACCAAGCTTCACTTCAGCCAGAAGAACCAGTAGGCGCAGCTACAGCGGAGTGCGTTTCGAAGCATTTCTAAATTCCTTGCAGCGCGCATACGACCCTTGTTGGAAATATGTGCCAATGTTGCTTAAGTATTTTATTGTTAAAATACAAAAAAGTGCTTTTTGACTCATTCTGGCACCCATGATCTTGCATGAATCCTTGAAAGACTTCCGGCAGTTCGTCATTCTCTTGCACCATCTTCGATAAGAGTTGGCTGTAGCAAATATATATAGCCAGGTGAGTGGAGCCATTATGCTTACAAGCCGCAGCATTCGGCGCGAACAGGACAAGGCAAACAAGGCAGAAAAGAAGGCCAGCTGGCAGCACAGTATCAATCGAGCGCAACATAACCCCTTTATCTGAGCACAGCTGGTCTGGATCAAGGTCAATTCACATGGTAGTGAAGGCATAGCGGAAATGTTCCAAATCAATGAGCAGCGACATAAATTATGGCCATGCGATTGAAGCGCGACAATATGCCGTGGGGCAAAACCCTAGCTGATGAAAATTATCTATTCAGTAGTCACCAATGGAAACATTTGAAACAGTATAGACAATGTCATTAGAATAGAACAAATACGAAGTCGCAGGCTATTTGCTTCCCTCCATGAATAATTATGGGTGCGAAACTGTGCAATCTTTCTGGAATTCGTTCTTTGCGATGCGTGCTGAGATATGCCGAGGCTATACTAATGTATTTAGCCCCGTAATGGCTTCAAAACTCTCCTGTGCGTGGCCTAGCTTAAGGGTAGGGGCAGTAGGTACTTGCAGGGTAGGTACTTGCAGAAAAAACTGATATGCATAATCAACTAATAACCAAGAATTTACTAATGAACTTTTTAACTAATGCCTTGCATATTGCAATATACAAATTCTAGCCGTGTAGTTCGCAAGGCGGATCAACTTGGAACGAATTGTCAGGGTGACACCAGTTTTAAGACATTAATTGTGAAACTTTCAGGAGAAATGCACTGGCGTTCCACTTACTATTGTTGTCCTTCAATGTATAAAAACGACGTTTGTTTAACAAATTAACCTGAACGCCAATGCATTTCTCCGCCAAGTTCAGAAATTAATGTCTCGAAACTGGTGTCATCCTAAGAATTCTATGCAAGTAGATTCGCTTTGCGAATTCGATGGCTAGAATTTGCAAATTGCAATATCGGTCACAAGGTAATTATTTAAAATGTTCGTTAATAAATTTTTGTTAATTTGTCGATTATGCATTTTCATTTTTTTTTGTGCATGTAACGTCCGCCTTTCCCAGTAGACCAGCTCATGAACTAGAATTGTGCTATCTGCCACAGGCAACCTCTAAAATATCTTGACACTGTTTGAAACACACTGTATACTATTAACCTTATAAAGGTTCATCGGTAACTTCATTTTAACTGCATTTTGAATAGATATTATGGTATAACTATGTCTTCAGTATGTAGAGAAGGACTAGAACGATATAGTGGATCGTCCTCTTCAGCGCTTTTGCTCGTGAATGCCGCTCGTGCTGGGAGTCCGTGTCCTGGTCTAATGGTCAGTCCCAAACACCGGTGACTAATAAATGCCTTTACAAGTGGTGGAGGGTGCTTCTGTCAACAGTGTCCACCCTGGAAGTTCGGTACCGTACCTTACGCTCAACCATGCCTGAAGACGCATCTCAGCAAGCGCCTGTTCCGTCGGGCCTGTGCTCTGGTGCGCCTCACCATACAGATGCTGCCTTTTCAGCGGCAAGGAAGACACCGACGTCGAGTACTGGCAAACGACATATGAGAGATTAAGCGCGCACAACAAATGAGATGACCTCGCGAAACTGAGCAACGTGTTCTTCTATCTCGCGGGTGTGGCGAGTCTCTGGTACAACAACCAAGAGTCCCAACCAAGAGTCCGAATATGCGACGTAGTCCTCGTTCAAGACCTCTTTAGTGGTTGTGTTTGGTCGCCCGGCTGTGCACAAGCGGCGCCCGGAATCGTTTTTGCGCGAACATGCACCGCAACCTGGTAAATAATTTACCAGCTACATTGAGGATGTTCTGGACTTGTGTAAGAGAGTCAACGCGACGTTGTCGGAGTCCGACAATGTACGACATGTCATGAAAGGGATAGAGCACGACGCTTTGAACATGCTTCTTGCAAAGAATCCTCAGTCCGTCACCGACATCGTGACTCTATGCCATAGCTACGAGGAGCTACGCAGGCAGCACTGGTTGACACGTCGCCCCTTATTGCATGGAGAACGCATTGCTGGTATGGCTACCATCTCCAACCAGTCATTGCAGCTTGCAGAAATGAAAGCGTTCGTCCAGAAGGAAAGTTCCACACGAGCTTTCCTTGATGACCTTCGCTCAGCCGCCGCGTATACAACAGCCTGCCTCGAATTTTATGTCGGCGTTCCATCACGCGATGACACAGGAAATCGCCGGGGTCTTACCAGACCAGCGCCATCATATTTATGCGGCTGCTCCACTGAGCTACGCTGCAGTCGTTGCGCCGCCCTAACATGTCCCGCTGGCTGCACCACTCAGCTACGCTGAAGTCCTCGCGCGGACCCAACCACTCTCTCCAAGTATGCCTCTCCGTTATGCCGACGTCATGGTTAGGCCCCAGCTGCAATATGCCATGCAGTCATATCAACAACCACCCCGTACTACACATCCTGTGACATGGATGGGGCCTGCTCCAGCGAACCGGTGGTGCACTCCTGACAACCGGCCCACGCGCTTTGCATGCGGCTACGCCGGACACGTCACACGTTTCTGTAACCATGTGCAGCCACCTAGCGCCACACCACCTGTTACAAGCCATCCAAACCGTCCATGTAACGACCACTCTTCGGCTATGTCGCCGACTTTGCGCCCGACGCCATCTACCCAACCTTCCCCGTCTCCTCGCCGTCTCTCTCCATCGCTAATGCGAACTTGCCCCGTCATTCGAGACAAGGAAAACTAAGCGTCGCAGTCCAAGTGGTCAGGGCTGCGACACCGTCAAAATGTAATCCTCGAAGTCATCGAATGTAATCAGTGTTTGTTGACGATGTTCGCGCTACTGCACTCATGGACACAGGAGCCGCCGTATGTGTTATGGACGCTAAGCTTTGCCGTATACTTCGGAAAGTGACGACGCCCATTTCTGGGCTGTCCCTCCGCCCATTCAGTGCTCAGAATATTCACCCCTTAAAGGCTTGCACTGCACGAGTTCTCATTGTCAACGTTCTATACGCCGTAAAATTCATCATCATTTTCTCATGCTCGCATGACCTCATCTTAGTCTGGGGTTTTCTCTGCCGCCACAATGCCGTGGTTCATTGCGCACGCACCGAAATCGAACTCTCGCCGTTGTCAGACTTCACGGTGGCCGGCAGTCCTTCGACTTCGAACGAGCTACTCATCAAAGACGATACCAGGGTCCACTTAGGGGACCAATATTGCAACGCATGCTCACTGACCTGGAGAGGCAAAGCAGAAGGGTGGGTCTAAAAATTTTTCTGCAGAAAACTAAAGTAATGTTTAACAGTCTCGGGGAAGAGAACTGCAGTTTACGATAGGTAGCGAGGCACTGGAAATGGTAAGAGAGTACATCTACTTAGGACAGGTAGTGACCACGGATCCGGATCATGAGACTGAAATAATCAGAAGAATAAGAATGGGCTGGGGTGCATTTGGCAGGCATTCTCAGATCATGAACAGCAGGTTGCCATTATCCCTCAAGGGAAAGGTGTATAGCAGCTGTGTCTTACCAGTACTCACGTACGGGGCAGAAACCTGGAGGCTTACGAAAAGGGTTCTACTTAAATTGAGGACGATGCAACGAGCTATGGAAAGAAGAATGATGGGTGTAACGTTGAGGGATAAGAAAAGAGCAGATTCGGTGAGGGAACAAACACGAGTTAATGATATCTTAGTTGAAATCAAGAAAAATAAATGGGCATGAGCAGGACGTGTAATGAGGAGGGAAAATAACCGATGGTCATTGAGGATTACGGACTGGATTCCAAAGGAACGGAAGCGTAGCAGGGGACGGCAGAAAGTTAGGTGGGCGGATGAGATTAAGAAGTTTTCAGGGCGCAACATGGCCACAATTAGTACATGACCGGGGTAGTTGGAGAAGTATGGGAGAGACCTTTGCCCTGCAGTGAGCGTAACCACTGGCTCAATTGGATTCCAATTGAGATAGTGAAGGACCGCGCTCGTACCTACTGCTATTGAGGTTAGTTAAGGAGAAGCTAATTAAGGCCGGGTAATTAGAATAGTTAATTAAAGCACTCGAAACAAGGACCTCTCGTGGGACTCAAACCCGCGACGTTAGATGTTAAATAGGGTGAAATTAAGGCATAGGCGCCTGCTACAGGTAGTGGGGGGTTTCGGGGCATCAGCCCCCTCCGAAGCTTTCCGGGAGGAAGATTTTCCTTGATAAGGATCTCCTTGATAACGTGGAAGCTTGGGCGAGTTGGTGATTCAATATCGACATGTGTGAACAGTGCAAAAACGAACACTGAAAGGAAGACTGGTGGAGGCGCGGAGTATACCGTTCCATGTACTGCGACCTACAGGAAGCTCCCAACTTCTGTCACGATACCTTCGACGCTGACCTTGGGCGCAGCCGGCGACAACTAGGACTACCACCAGAACTGGACCCTCTCTCAGTAAAGTGTACAACCATGAAAGTACGCATGTGTTATGTTCTGCCTTTCAGCCCTCGTTTTTTGCGCTGTGCACACATGTGGATATTAAGATATCCCATGCCAGCAATCGGCTATCCATCCCGCCCACCCCCGAAACAGACGACGCACCACTTCTTGAGCACTCACTACTTTTCGAGCCCTCTGCCTTCCGCAAACACAAGTCTAAACGTGCAGAAATCCAGTGTTTGGCTAATTCCAGACAATCAACCACTTTGCATTGTGGTGAAGCAGGTCAGCCACACCAAGAGTGCACAAACCGCCAGATGGCCTTTCCTGGCTTTCGCGCGGACGCACGTCGACCCCTTGGTGGTGAGCGCCCCCGAGCTCTTGTCGAGTACTTGGCGAGCTTGCAGTCCCCGTCTCTTCCGTGGCGCCAGCCCGCCTCTCTACCTCCTCGACGTCCCACGTCACCTGGCCCACACTTGCCGTTCGCTCGTGGCGTTGGGTGCAAGTCCAACAGGTCCCCAAGCCCACGCCAGGGAAACTTGGAGCAGCGATCTCCGGGGGTGGGGCCGCTGTTGACGGATCTATGAAACATCCTCTTCCCTCGATACGCCAGCCGACCGCCAATGATTCTCGTTCACCGCCGCATGCTGTCGACTACAAAAGCGTTTCCTCAGACATCCCCATTCAAGTCGACAACTACCCGGTCACTGCTCTCTGGGACACTGACGCCAAGTATTCTGCTATGAGTGCCGAACTAGCTGCTGAACTGAGGAGTCACGACGCCATGGCACAGACCAAGCTTCGGGACAGCAGCTGATCATCTCTCGACACCGATTGGGAGATGCAGCAGCGGGCTCCAAATCCGCCATTCAACGTACGTTGCTGCGTTTATCGTGTTGCACGAGTGCTCGCGCAAAGTCATCCTTGGCATGGGTTTTCTTCGCCAGCATGGTGTTGTTACCTATCTTCGGGAGTTGATTATAAGCGTTTCCGACAACTATGCCCCTGTGCTGCGCGATCTTAACACGCGGAAGACAGCACTGCGTTTTTTCGATGACATTGGGGCACCTCCGCCGCGAACTAGTATGTTCATAACTGCTGAAAGCGACTGCGACCTAAATAGCAGCGGCATCACTGAAGGAAACCTGTCGGTGCTCTTGGCTTGGCAAGTCTGTGTCAGCCGCGGCATTATTCTACTCAACCACCGAATGACTGAGCTTTTAGTGATGAACCTCAGTGGTGAGTACCAACAACTGGTGAAGTGAACGGCATTGACCACTGTGACGATATTAGGGCTGCAATAGGTCCTACGCTTGCTGAGCGTTCTGCAACCGCTAAGAGTGACACGGTGGTTATCAGTACAACCGAAGTAAACCCTGAGCTCTCAACCACACCGACAGCGAATACGAAGTATTTTATGCATGTTCAGTTATTGTTTTGCATCCACGTAAAAATAACATAGACCCCTAGAACGATGCATCGCGTTATACCGGACCCGACCGAACGTCCCGTGCGTCAGCACGCCTACCGCATGTGACAAAAGGAGCAAGAGGCGATGGGCTGTCAAGTGAAGCATATGCTAGACGATTACGTAATTCAATCTACAACCAGCCCATGGGTGTGGCCCGTTGTACTTGTCAAGAAGAAGGACGGCACTCTTTGGTTTTGTGCGGATTGCCGCAAACTGAACAGGGTTACGAAAAAAGATCTGTACCCTCTTCCCCGCATTCATGCCTATCAAGACTGTCATCGACATGCCCAATACTTCTTCTCAATGGGTTTACGCAGCGGATACTAGCAGATAGCAGTTGATGAAGGAGATCACGAAAAAACTACATTCGTAACTCCTGACGGCCTGTACGAATTTAAGGTGCTGCCCTTCGGATTATGCTCCGCTCCCGCGGCCTTTCAGCAAATGATGGACACCGTGCTCTCAGGTCTCAAGTGGCAATTATGGCTCGTCTATTCAGACGACGCTGTTGTTTTTTCTCGGACATTTGAACAATACTTACAGCAACTTCAGTCTGCGTTTCTTGCAATTCGATCTGCAGGCCTGTCATTAAAACCTGAGAAATGCCATTTTGGTTATCAGAAACTGAAGTTCCTCGGCCACGTTGTTAGTAATGAAGGTGTTCGGCCAGACCCAGAAAAGAGTCTGACTTTTGCCACATTTCCACCACAAGCCTACAAGCGTGACGTGCACCGCTTCTTGGGCCTCTGCTCATACTACAGCACTTTGTAGAAAGCTTTTGCAAGATCGCAGAACCCCTCCCTTGTTTAATAAAGGAGGATATCCCGTTTGTTTGGGATCCGGAGCAGAGAGAAGCCGTCTCCGAATTTCAGCGGCTCCTCCAGACACCGCCCATACTTGGACACATTGATCAAAATGCAGACACTGAACTCCACAATGATGCTAGCAGCATCGACCTCGGTGCAGTCCTCGTGCAGTGTGCAAGATGGCGCTGAACGTGCTATCGCTTACACTAGGCGCACCTTAACATCTGCAGAAAGGAGCTACTCTACCACTGAAAAGGAATGTTTGGCTGTCGTCTGCGCGATTGCTAAGTTTCGACGATATTTATATGGTGGGTAGCGTTTATTATCATACAGTGGTTACCGACAATCATACCCTTTGTTGGCTAATCAATCTCAAGGACTCTTCAGGACGCCTTGCCAGGTGGAGCCTTCGTCTTCAAGATTTTGATGTAACAATCGTCTGCAAGACTGGCCGGAGGCAAACTGACGCTCACTGTCTTTCGAGCGCTTCACTTGCAACGGTGACAAGTGATGCTGATGATGACGGTATTTTGCTTTGCGCTGTCAATATATCTGACTTAGCTCGGCAACAGCGGGACGGTTGAGAACTCGAGCAACTTATCGACTATCTTGAAGGCCGAAGTTCGCATCCTCCACGGACATTCACGCGTTCAACATCCGCGTTCTGTCTCCGCAACAATGTCTTGTATAAAAAGAATTTCTACCCATCAGCGACCGGACATCTCCTTGTCGTTCACTCCGCGTTGCGTGCAGATATTCTGTACGCTTGCCACGGTTAGCCCTTTTCAGGCCACTTGAGATTGGCGCGTACCTTGGCCCGAGTTCGACAACGCTACTACTGGCATAAGCTTGCCGAGGAAATCCAGCATTACTTACAAACTTGCCGCCACTGCCAGTGCCGAAAGACTCCACCTCAGTGCCAGCCGGTTTGCTAAATTTTGTTACAACGCCAACACAACCATTTCAACAAATCGGCATGGACTTGCTCGGGCCCTTCCCTAAGTCTTTTGCTGGCAACAGCTGGATCGTGGTGGCGACTCATTACTTGCGCGATACTGCGAAACTGGAGCCTTCCAGCGAGCCATTGTCAGTGACGTTGCGCACTTTTTGGTCCACTACAGAGTCCTCCTGCATGGTGCACCAGCAGTAGTCATATCAGATCGTGGTGCAGCTTTCACAGCTCAGATGATGCTAGACGTCATGATGCTTAGTGGAACATCTCGTCGCCGTGCCATTGCATACCATCCTAAACCCAACGGTTTTACGGAGAGGTTAAATAAGGCAATCGCTGACATGTTTTCCATGCATGTCGACAGCGAACACAATTACTGGGACAATGTTTTGCCTTACGTTACATTCGCGTACAACACTGCTTGTCAAGAAACTACTGGGCTCACTCCTTTCGGTTTGCTCCACGGCCGTGAGGAAACCACGATGCTGGACCCCATGCTCCTCCACAAACAATAGCATTGACGCGGATGAATTTACCCGGCTCGCAGACCCAGCTCCCAAGCTTGCACGCGAGCGAATCCAGAATCTGCAATCCATAGACTCCCAGAGATATAACGCTCGCCATCGCGAGATTGTGTACCAACCCGGTGATCAAGTTTGGGTATTGACCCCGATTCTCCAACTTCGCCGTTCGGAAAAGTTGCTGCGCCACTACTTCGGCCCCTACAGAGTCCTCCGTCGCCTCAGCGAGGTGAACCACGAAGTTGTCCCTGAAGACACAAGTCGGCTATCCCATCGCGTGCATCCTACGGATATTGTCCATGTTTCCAGGATGAAACTGTAGCACTCACGTTGACGCAGCCATTCTCACTTCCACTCTCCTTCATCTCTTACCTTTTCACAAACTTTATCAGTGTTGCAGGGTATGTGCTTTGTTTTTTTCCCCTCTGCTTCGCATTTGAAGCATCGAGACGATGCTTTCTGCTAGGGGGGAAATGCCACGAGCATAACAGTTGCCGGTGTAATGGGTTTGCCGGTACTGCAGAAGCTGAGGTCAACGACGACGAAGACGCACTCTCAGTGATCGTGTCGGAGGGGAACTGTCTGCTTCCATTAGATTAAAGATAATAGTTTTGTCATATATTGTAGTGTGACTATATTCAGAAAGGACAAGGTTTATTATATTTTTAAGCGATAGGAAGTAGCCAACTAACAATTATTTCTAATGGTAAGGATAACCTCTGCCTAGAGACTGAATATGCGGCTGTGTTCACCTCGCTTCAAGTTTTTTTTTGCGTGCTTTTTTGACGCTGACAAAACCCGTAGGCTTCATTGACCCCTTCTGCAGAGCCTTTTACCAACGGCGTGTGAAATGCCCATGAATGTATGGTTCAGTAATGCTTCTCTTTCCAGTAGACAATACTAACGACTTATGAAAAAATCTTTTATAATAATTTGCTACATTCAGTAGCGATGGAAACATTGGTACTTGCATGCAGGGGTCATTGATGTACACGTTGTTTTCATAAACGCTTTCGAAATTTTTAAATCTTGCCTGTGGCATACAGCACAAGTGTAGTTCATGAGGAGACGTGCTCGAAGTGGCAGACACAACTTGCAAAAAAATTGAAATGCATACTTGACTACTTACCAGAATTTCACCAATTAAGTTTTTAACTAATTACCCTATGGCCCATACTGTAATGTGCAAATTGTAGCTGTGGAGATCACAAGGCGGATCTACTTGGAACGAATTCTCAGGATGACACCTGTTTCGAGATAATAATTCCCGAACATTGCGGAAAAATGCATTTGAGCTTCAGTTATTTTCTTAGCAAAATGTCGTTTTATGCGTTGGAACGTCGGTTCATTTCTCCGCAATATTATACGGTATTGGGTCGTTGTCACCTCGGGGGAGAAAAGGGTCCTCGAACGACACCAGCAACTCAAGTAGGTCAATTATTGCACCGTATTCATGAAGAAAGTGCATTCCAGGGTTTATTGCGCGGGAGCCCACAGGTAATCCGAGGAAAGACCCCCGTGAACGTCGACGCTCGGATTCAAATACCTGCCGTGCACTTTCCAGTTGGCATCACCAGATGGTGATGCCCACGGGCCGTGGAAAATGGGCTTCTTAACATGCTATGGTGACTTTCCTTAACTTAGATGCCAGTGCATCGCTCATAACTGAATATTCAGCACCAGTGTCGACGATGACAGTGAGAGCACTATGATCAACAAATACGGCGACGCCAAGTGGAAACAATATTATTAGTGTCAGAAAATGCAGAAAAACCAGAATAGTCATCGTCGCGTCGTTGCGTCGAGGGAGGTTATTCAACTGTTCGTTGGAAAACGGCTTCACCTCCAAAAGTCGCGGTTCCTAGTTTCCTTTGTGGAGACTCGGTGATCGTTTTTTGAGGGGAGCGTAAGATGACGAGCGCAAGCTAGGTGACACGTACCGACGAGGAAATCGTGATCCCGATTGGCGAGACTCATTAGGAATCTACTGGCCTGTCAGATACGCCTCGGTATCAAGGGGACGCTCACCGTAGCGTGGGCGCCGCGGGTCAGGGTGGAAGCCGTGGAGACCTAGCTGGCCGTACTGGCAATCGCCGTACATGTGACAGTAGTAGCAGAGCGGACGGTTATCCAACAAGCGCCATGCACTTGCCTTAGTAGCGCTCTGGCTTGAGCCAGGTGGTAGATTCGTTGGTGCGTTCGGGTACCTTGAGCCGTGCAGTGGATGTGAAGGGGTGCATGGGAACAGAAGTGTAGCCTGGTCCACTGTCCATATTATAGGCTGTGCAGACGGTGGCGCAGGAGCCTTCAATGCCACCGCATATGTTAGGACGGCGACCTCAGGTCTTGGTGGTGCGAGTGGTTGTTCTGCCTGTCTGATTTCACTCCGGATGACGTCCGCAAGTGCTGTCACAGGTGCTTGGGGTCCACTAGTCCCAGTGCTTGGAGTTGCCGCAGTTCACCACGCACAACACTTCGTATGAAATCTGCGAGGGCCTGTTTCTCGCTGTCGAACATAATAGAGCATGCAGTAGCCGCGATGTCGTGGTGTTCGTACTGTGACGACCGCTGCTGGAGAGGACGCTGCATCGTGGTTGCCTCACTCATGAACTTGGCCGCGGTTGTTGGTGGACTGCGTACGAGTCCGTCGAAGAGCTGTCCCTTGACTCCACGCATTAAATGTCACACACCTTCTTTTCCTCTGGCATTGCAGGGTCCGTGCGTCAGAAAAAGACGAAACATGTCCTCGACAACCATCGAGACTCTCGTTTGGCCACTGTTTCCTAGAAGGGATGACTTGTCCAGCGCTCTGCTTTCTTTCAGCGTTGCGATACGCATCACGCAGCTGTCGACTAAACTCTTGTCATGTCGCAAAGAAACCTCATGGCTCGCGTACCGCGTCTTCGCCCAGTCTTCCAACGCGAAGTAAACTCTCCGGAACTTGCGAACATCGTCCCACACGTTGACGCTGGCAGGTGTTTTGGCGGTTTATCGCGCACGTTGAGCAAAACTCAACTTCTGAATTCGCGTTCCTCGAGAGTTTCAGCAACTCTCTTCGCTGTATAGAAACATCTGGCGGCCTCTACGCGTTACCAGTTTGCGCGTTTGAAAGCCGGCTTCAAGTAGAGATGTCATTGGGCTCGTTACGGCAATGGGAAGGCCATTAGAGAGTGCCGCGGTAATTCTATGCCGTTCCTCCCATGTACTGAAATTTCCCTGGCGCGAACACGACACAGCGCTCTTTCAACTGCTGAAGGCTGTCACTGCGCATGTCGCCACTGCACTACATTGTGTGACCATTCGCGTAAGTAAATAGGAGGAGCGTTCAACAGCTTTATATTTTTTGACGGCACAATCATCTGGATCGGCCCCCATTTAGATGACAAGTATTGCTCTGAATATGACGTACACAGTAGTAGGAGAAGAGCGTCTGTGGCGAAATGGTTACAGCATCGGGTTGTCATCCAGTTGTCCTCTGTGCGAATCCCACCACCGTCAACTTTCTTCACTTTCTAAAATAACAGTGTATGTATATGTGGACATTTTTCAACTCCTCACTGCATTGCCTTCAGTAAAACTTTATTATACTGATATATATTCGTATAATCAGGTGGAAAGTGGCCCCAGGGACACGCACACCTGGTTTGCCTAGTAGCACATATCAACCCTTCACCCCCCCCCCACCCCCCTTAAGACTGCACTGTGTTCGGGATCAGTCCGTGAAAAAGCCAGTAAACCTAGGTCGTAGCGAAAAGGGATGGTGCTACGCTATGAAAGACTGTATTTAATAAATGCTAAAGGACGGCAGGCTAGCATGCACCTTGTGTGAACGACTATAGCTACTAAATGGTGGACTGGCGCAAAACTAATGATGTATAGCATGGTGACTGCTTGGCTGCACCTGAGACCAAAGATACTTCTTATCGCCGTCACAAGGCGGCAGGCCCTGCTTCCACTTAGCAGCAGTCATCAGCTACACCAACGCTTTGTTGCTGTTAGGTAGTCACCAAGGCGGGAGCTTAGTAGAGTTTGTTGATGAAAACGCACATCTTGAGCACAGTTGTTGCTCACATAAGGCACGTGTAAGCACGCCACCCCCTTATTTCGTTTTCTTTTTCTTCTTTCTTTCTCACTGGCAACCGGGGCATAAATAACTAAGGAATATGGGAGTGATCTGAAAAACTTTTCATTACGTCGTTGTTCAAGAAACGGAATTATGCCTTCTTTCTTCCGCTGTCGTACCGGTAAGTAACAGTTTGACGAATAAATTCGATTTGTTTTCCTAATTTAGGTTATCAAGACAAAAATAAAAGGCACGCTCGGCTCCAGTTCACAACTACGTAAAGGGAAGCATTCTAGGGGTGATTAATTCACGAGTCATACGCGTGTGTATATGCAGTTCTGGAGGTATGATATTAGTATTAATGAACAGACTGTTACATGAAGGACTGGCTTCATTGGCAGAGAATTTTAGACAGACTGGATATTACATACAACAGGTCACATGCAGTGTATAACATATATATATATATATATATATATATATATATATATATATATATATATATATATATATATTGTTTGTCCAAGTTTCCATCACTGTCGATAGTGTCGTGTTTCTGATGCGCCGGTTTCTTTTGGTGCAACTGCGGATCGATACGCGCCAAGCGTCTCAACACCCTAGCTTGCCCACGATAGAGGGTGTCCTAAGCTACTTATCTATGTGCACGTACATTGCGAAATGGTTTGGCTATCAGGCTTGCTCACTTGAAGTACTTGAGGACCCCACTGACAAGGTCACAAATATTCGGACTATAACTATCGAAAATTATCCCATCAAAGCTTCTAATCATTGTACATTTTTTGGGACTGTCCTTATTTTTACTTTAGGTACATTGCCCCTATTTCTCATCTTAAGCAAGATAATCGCATATGGCTTCCGTATTCTTCTAAACGCATGCCCATACTTTTGAGTACAGACCTTGCTTTCTCTTTATTATGCATTCATTCACAATCACCTCACCGACTGCAGTGACTCTTTGGACAACACATATAGCTCTCCATCTTGCTCCTTTACAATACTTTCAGAACCAGGCCATCCGCATTATTGCTTACCAGTCCCGCAGATGTAGTGCATCTGCTATTTTGCTAGAGCATAGCATTCTCACAATGCATAAGATATTTAAATTAAATATGGCAATCCTTGTTTACCATTCGCTTCACTCAAACATTTCCCCAATAATTTTTAACAGTGAACTTGTTAATCACTATAAAACTAGATTTGCATCTGCTAACAACTTTATATTCACTACAATTAAAACTAATTATGGCAAATTCACTTCCGTGTTCACAGCGATGTCCTTCTGGCACTGTTTTCCAACTGTCATAAAGCTGTCTTCTGGTATAGGTAGTTTAAAAAAATGTATTCTTATACCAACGAAACTCGTGACTGCTCTCATCTAACTTAGAATGCTTTGTTTGCTTTATTTACGTATCAAACACTATATCTGCATGACGTCTCACAATATATGAGTTCCCTTGTTGTCTGCTTCTAGTACTTGTTACAACTCTACCTCTTTGCTACATTTTATTATAGCGAAGCTGTATACCTCTACCGTCCAAGGACATTTTGTGGTGTTGTAAGCAAAAAACTCCCCATACGTGGGCCGATTCTGGAGACAGTGCAATGCCCGGCCGACCTGCGGCGGAGGTGAAGCAGGCCTTAGGCACTCCCCAAACGTGGGCCGATCCCGCAGCTGGTGCATTGCTGGGCCGATCCGAAGCGGAGGTGAAGCAGGCGTTAAGCCATCCCCACACGTGAGCCGACCCCGAACATAGTGCAATGCCGGCCCGACCCGCGGTGGTGTTGAAGCAAGCGGTAAGCACTCCCCATACGTTTTCCGATCCCGAAGACAGTGCAGTACCGGCCCGACCCCCGGTGGAGGTGCAGTTCGCTATTAAGGGGCCCACGTACACAGCTTCGCTGGTCATCTTTCTTCCCAGACTGGGAGGGCATTCAGATTTTTTAACTTGATTTGTATTTAATTTGGTACAAAATGTAATTCTGGCCAGCGTCATACGACGTTCTCAGTTCACTTATTTTCTTGAATTAGTACGTTAAGAATTCCACATATTTGCTGCATGTGCTTTACCTTAATTTGTTTTGCCCTTTTAATTAGAACAGAAGGTCCCCTTATAGCCTTGAGCTTTGGGACCTTGTGTAAATTTTGTTGCTCTGCTTTTGTTTTCTTCAATGAATGAATGAATGAATGAATGAGTGAAATTCGTCTTATAAGCTTGCTGTGCGATAATTTCGTTAATGTCTTATAATTCAAAGCACCGCATTTTGTTAAATATAATTGATCCGCAAGAACACGAGCCCTCTTGAAGACATAATGACGAAATTTAGGCAAATCTATGTACTAAGCATCATTATCAAGCTGCCTGAATCGCCCTGCTTGCAGCTGCCGTAGACATTGACGCCGAAATACGCACTATCGTGGGGTATAACTTTCAAAGGCAGGAGAGTCCAGACGACCGGAGCGCGGCAGCTGATTGCCTCCGCGGCTAAAGAAATAGTCCCACGCAAGAAATCGTGCTTTGAAAACGCATAATTCTCGCTATAAATAAGACTTTTGCATCTTGATGACAGGTTTTGTTGAGCTATCGGATCAACAAGCAATGCCGGATGGCGAGAAAAAAATAACCCCGTGCCTTCTGCTACACGGCACGTCATCTTCCCTTCATCCTCGTTTGAAGGGACAAAAGTAAAATGTGCAGCGTGCATGGCTTTTGCGCTGGTTTACATGTATGTACGCGGACATTCGCTTCTCGTTATCCGAGCTTAAAGCAAATCACTAACTGCTTAAAAAAGTTCTTTAAAAAATGGCTGTGGCTTAGCTAAGGTTAAGCCCAGGATGCGAAGCATACTAGCCTTTATTTTAGTTGTTGAACCACTGTTTAGCCTGGTGAACTGCTGTTGCTTGGCTATATTTGGTTAAGCTAGACGAAGAAACAACTCATGCGTTACTCTGCTTCGCCTTCAAGAGTGGAACGCGACAGCGTTCCCGTCGACCCGCCAAGGGATGTAAGACAATGGGCTACGGCGCAGCGACTACGCGCCCCGCATTGGACGCGGTGAGCGTCGAGCAACGCAGCGTTCGGCGCGGCAACGAAATGTGCGCCTGAGCAAGCGACGCACGCCTGAGCCTTAGAAACAGCTCGTTTCTAAGGCAACACCGCATTCACTAGAGGCGCTTTTGTACCGCTTTGAAGCATCGTACTCGTGGCTCAGTGGTAGCGTCTCCGTCTCACACTCCGGAGACCCTGGTTCGATTCCCACCCAGCCCATCTTGCAAGAGTTGAGCCAAAGCCACCTAGAAAATCAGTCTCTGTAGCACGCCGCAACCTTCGCTTCTCATTCCAACGAGCAGCTCTGTCTCCAGGAGGCATCTCACCTCGTGAGTGTCTAGCAGAGGCAAGCGCAGCTGCGCAGAGGCAAGCGCAACCGCCGCGACGCCGCGAGCGACGGCGCGAGTTGGAGCCCCGTTTCTCCTCTGTCGTGACGTCACGGTGTCACGTGGTATTGAAGGCGACACCACCGCGCCTGAGGAGCTGGGTTGAGCTCTCGTAATATGCTTCGCATAAAATTCGCAGTTCGGCCCGAAACACGGAGCACCGGTTGCAATAGCAAATTACTAGATAGCTTAATGAAGTAGGAATAGTAGCTTTATCGGCCATGTAAACTTGTAAACATTCCTTCACTAACTAAATTAACAGTGGCAGAATATGTAAGCGTGACTATACGAGGACGTCGAAAGAAACAGACACACGGAGACAGCACTGTCGTTGTGTGTTGCTTCCTTGTACGCCCTTGTTCAGTCGCGCGTGCACATTCTATCATGGATTCAAAATAACTAGCCCAGCAACGTGATTTAACTCAATTAACCAGCATGGTGCCCCGCGTGCACAGGCAAATGTGAATACCCGTCACTCGACGACAGCGGAAATGGTCTGTGAAAACGCTGGATTTAAGAATCGTGGCAGAAACCGCGAGCCAACTGACCTCCGTGCATCTGTCGCGTCAACGCGTACGAAACGTGGAAAGCACAGCCCATACGAAGCTACCTGCACTACGCGCACTCTGCAAAGATCGCACATCGCTTTGAAGATGAGGCCCACGCGGGCAGGCATTTAGGCACGTTGCAGACCGCTTTCAAGACACACGAGCACCGGCAAGGCGTCCCTACGGCGTCCGCCCAAGGCGTCTTCCCTAGCGTCCGCGATTGGCGTGGCCAACGCCGTAGTAGACGCCGCGATTGATTCCAAGTCTCCACTCTGCACGAAGCGGCGGGCGAGGAGGACATCGAGAGAGATAGTGACCTAAAGAAATGAAAGGCGCCTGATTCTGAAACCCGTGAGGGAGCACGGCGAAGCGTTGTCAGGGGAGAGGGAGTGGGAAGTGAAAGATGATAAAGAGGGAGGATGTGTCCTAATTGACAGCACTATGTGTGACGGGTGGCAGTCCTCAGTACAGTGGCCAACATGGTAGCGGGCTCTCACAGGGTATCTATTGCACTGAAATTTATAAACTACAGCAGGTTTCGCAATGCAGGCAGCCGGAAACACACCGGAAACAGCAGGTTAGTCTCTGTGGCCGCTGGAAGGCCGTGGCATCTGTAAGTGCTGATCACTATGGAGCGTTCCTGCGCCAAGGATGGACAGGCACAGAGAAGGTGCTCCAGAGCCTCGAGGACCCCGCACCTCTTGCAGGCAGGTGACGTTGCGCGGCCCTTGGCGTATAGCCGTACCGCAGTCTAGGTGCAGCCAGTTCGCAAGCGCAAGAGCATAGAACGGTCTCTTATGGAGAGGCCGTTCTCTGGAAGCGGCTTGGGGGCCCTGCCACTAGCCCGCACGAGAGTCCGGATGAATGGAGGTGAGCAGGCACCGTAGCCGATATCTCGTGTAGTCCGAAGCTGCTAACGCTCTGGTAGCCGCGACTACATCATGGTGGGCAGCGTTGGCGTAGGTATCCGCCTCCTCGTAACCGGCTACCCGGGCGTTTGAGGGCAGCCAGTGCAAGGATATTGAGATTCCGGTAGTGGCTACAGCCATTGGCAAGCAGGAGCACCAAGCAGCACCCCAAGGAGGTCGCCAGCCAGGTACAGTCCCCCGAGTTCAGCTGCAGTAGAACTCGCTCTAAACGGGCGCTGCCTGTGACACTGCCGGGGCGCTGTCGTTGCTGCCCACCCGCTGGGGAGGACTGAACCGTCCGTGATCACCAGCAGATGTCCGTCCCTGGATCTTGCAGGCTGCTGCCTGCTGCAGGTATGCGGATGGTGCACCCTGCTTGGCTATCCCCTTGAAAGGAGAGGTGCACGTCCAGAAGTCGGTGATGGAGAGGAGGAAGAGCCACTGCCACCGGAAGGTGGGGAACTGTCTCCTCATAGAGGCAGCACAGGTTGCCTATACGTGAAGCCGGCAGGCTCCGGAGCCGGGCTAGGAGAGCTTGGTAATCTGGCGCACGATGTAACTGAGGCATAGTCAATATGCCCCAGTCCCCGCTGCAACATGAGCAGTGACAGTGGCCATTCGCCGGCCTCAGCCAGTGTTGCGGTGATCTTGAAATGCCTTGGAAGCCCCAGAACAATTGCGATGGCCGGCCTGTGCAGGACCTCTAGTTTTCCTTTCCTAGCATGTGTCAGGCAAACCAGTGGCAGCGCATACAAGGACGATGCTGCTGCAGCCTTGTTCAGCGCAGGGCGCACTTGGTGGAGCATCGTCGGCGTCGTTGCAGGAGTCGGCCCACGGCTGCATGTACTCGGCGAACCTTGCCGCTGAGGGCCTTAGTAGCCTGGATCCACGTCAGCCGGTGGTGTATGGTGAGGTCAAGGTAGCTGACCGTCTGCTTCCATGGAAGGGGCTCGGTGCCGATTCTCAAATGGTGAACGCTGAGGCCGGAGGCGGCCCTTGGGTGTATCGCTAGGGTATCCTTCTTTGCAGGAAAGACGGTTAGGATGATAGTCTCGAGGAATGTTGTCACCGCGTCCAAGGCCCCTTGCAGTGATCTCTGGACAGCTGGAAGGCACCACCTTTGTCCCCGGACCCAGAGTGCCATATCATCAGAGCAGATGGAGCACTGTGTGTGGTACCGGTTGTCTACCGGTAGTGCGGCTGGCACTACCAGCTGGCACTAACGGAAATTTTTGGGATGGTTGTGTATCCAATTGAGCAGAGACGGGGTATGGCAAAATCACAACGAAGAACGGCGCCCATGGAAGCTTATGTGTCATTTGTAGTTTCTTTATGGTTCCTAATAAATAAATAATATGAAATACGCAACTTCTGTATTTGATAACTCCATATGCTCATGCAGAATTTCATATCAAAGCTCACTCGTTCTGAATATTTGTGCCGGTTTCTTTCATTGGGAGGATGGGGCATGGTGGGTTTGTGCACGACTGAGAGTTAGTTCTTCATGTTGCGAAACATGACTTCAAGTGACATTTGTAGCAAATTTCACCAAGTGAAACGTAACACTATTCGTTTTTGAATTATATGTTCGTTGGTAGTTTGGATAATTTTCACATCGCCTATTTTATTCTTTGCCTTTATGCGCCGCTAGCAGGTGACTAAGCTTTAAAATATAAATCTCTAAACGTTAGGTTTGTAAACAGACAGGATGTATTGTTCTGATGTAACACATACCTCCAAATCTCGACATTTGCCTGCATTTCCACTGTAAATTGTTTCAACTCCTCTTGTTGTTTCTTTAGACCTACCTGCCCAAGCTGCCATGTTCCTTCTTTATAATTTTTCACAAAGCCCCTTAGTCATGAATGTTCTCGAAATACGCTGATCAACAAATAAAATTTTCTTGGTTGTCAGTCGTTGGGACCGTAACATCTATCTTTAAGTGCAGAACCTCACCTTTCAGCACTCCGGCGCGTTTCATTGCTTCTCAGCCACCAAGTTACACTAAGCAGAATGTAAACATGACTTGACTAATGCGATACTCATATCCGGCACTAGGGATAGTTAAGGAATTGTCCAGTTTATTATCACGCACGAAGCACACAGGGCAGCAAAGCAGAAGAAATACTAAAATTATAATATCGCAAGCCACTCGTTAATTCCTCCACAAGTAAGTCTTCGATTCCCGCTGTTTCAGGAACGGCGCCTGCGGGAGAAATTTATACTCCTTTGCACAACTCCTTGTCATATACCATGTACTTTTCTGGTCCGCAGAGCAGGTGGTATATGAAGAAGCATAGTGATTTGATCTTCTCGATTTCTGCAGCTTTCACCCAAAGTTCACACCCTGCAAGTAGGACTATAAGTCAGGCAGCAATTTCTACTCAAACAAAAAGTTGAAGGGGAAACTGTTCCTCAATCAGTCACCTATCAAAATGCGATGGTACTCACCATTTTTCCTGTGAGGTAGTCTCATTATTTCGCAGTTATCGTACTCCAAGAAGGCCATTATATAATCGACCGTGAATTCCTTTCCTGAAACGTAAGCATATACGAATGACCGTCTTTAGGAACTAACGAACAAATCACGAACTTATTCACGATGACTATTAAGACAAACCTCTGCAATTTTGTAGGATAGCCCTCGTTATCATATCTAACCTAAGGAAAGCAGGCGCCGGGCAACAGGATAGCACAGGTGATGAATCTACGATACTTGGTGCACAGCATAATAAGTTGCTAGGTCACTTGATCACGATGTTACTGTGGCAATAACGACTAAACTCGTTCTAAAAAGCCGGTCCTCATTTAAATGCGGACCGTTGCTGTCACAGTATCTTTTGTAAAGAGAGGCTCGTAGGTTTGAATAACGTACGTAACAGAAAGCTTTCTGAATGCGTGTTTGAGAATATGTCGACTTCACTTGAAGGTTAGAGAAGACATAAGTGCAGATGGATGCAGTACGTTTGGGAATACTGTATTAGTAGTATTTTCCCTTTGGAACTCATGTGGAAGCGATAACAGCACGGGGATCATTTATTACTTGCTAAAGTTACATTGTAGTAGTTGTAGAAAGAACCAGCCGTCTGATTTCACCCATCGTACCCCAGTAAGCCACGCTTTACGGAATTCCAAGACAAATGCATTTGCAAAAGTAATTTGACGAAGGCGCTTTAGTCAGGTGACAGAAAATTAAGCAATTAAAGGCTTAAGCTATGAATCTACTCAGGACTGTTCCAGTGCCTGAACGATGCAGATGGCCAGATTCTTATTTGATATTCCTTCTTTTTACGCGTTTCCACGAATCCTTTGAACTAACAAAAAGATCTATAAACGTTCGCATACGTAATTGCTGACTTCGGTGATCCGATGTATACAGTGGTCCTTTATGAAAGGGAACACGCAAACGTGTGGCCTGTGCTCTGCAGACGCATCTCAGAGAGAGCGCCAGCAAGCGGTTGCGAAGGGAAGTATGTCTGCTTGTGGCGTCACCTAGTGGCGGCCAGAATAACGGGTCATGGCCGATAGGCAAGCGCCTCCAAGAATTACCTGGGAAGTCACCTCCTCCCGCATGGCTTGCGCAAGGAGCGTAGCCGGCAACGCCGCGCCTGTTAGCAAATACGCTGGGTACGCGAGAGCGATGGAAGCGTGCATGTGCCAGCATATGCCTGGTAGTTATAAGGTACACGCAGCATATATTATTCCGTATGCATTGTACGGATACTTGCCTCAGAACTCTTCCAGTCCGTCCGCGTCTCTGTAACGCGTGACCCAGTGCACTGACGCATAGGTATGCGTGAGGTCCCTTTGACTACGTATGAGTAATGAAATTTATGATTACGAGTATATTTAGGGGCACTGAACAGGTATAAAAGTAATAAAAGTTAATAAAAACTAACAAGGGTTGTTACAAAATTACAACAGTGATTAATTGAGTAATTAGGAACAGTGAGTTAAATTAAGATTACTGCATGTTAACATATAAATTAAACAATAGTAACTAAGTTTAATTACCGGGGCTTAATTAATATTATTTAAAAGTACTTGAGGTTAGTTCGACCTAACTAAGTATTCATAAGTATGGTTGGTTACTTATACGAACGTCTCCATCATACCTTTAATTGAGCAGAATTAAGTAAATAAGCAAATGTTATTATGCATATAACTAAGTCTAATCAATTAATTAAGGAATGCATTAGGTGTATTTACCTCAGCCAAAGTTCCACCTATGTGCATTGCTCTCTCCTAAACTGCTCCAAATCAGGTTATGTTTATTCACGCTATGCGGCGAATTGGGGGGCGAGAGCTGCGTACTGCAAAAAAGTGTGCAGCAACACTCGGCTGGAGTTGTCCAAGTGTGCATACGAATAAGCGAGCCCCCAAATTTCAGTTGGCCCACCCCCGTATTTCAGTTGGCCCACCCTCAACTATAGGTAGCCCCCCTATAAATTTCAGTTTGGCCCACTCCCAAATTTAAGTTTGCCCACCCCTACATTTCACTTGGCCCATGCCCAAATTTCAAGTTGGCCCACCGTAAAACTTAGGTTGACTCACCCTTAAATTTCAGTTGCCCTACACCCCAATTTCAAGCTCACTCACCCCCAAACTTAAAGTTGGCCCATCACAAACTTGAGCTGTCCTAACCTGAAATTTCAATTGGCCCACCCCCAAATTTCAATTGGCCCACTCCAAAATTTCAGTTGGCCCACCCTCAAATTTACGTTGCCCGACCCCCTGATTTCAGTTGGCCTACCCTCATATTTCAATTGGCCCACCCCCAAATTTCAAGTTGGCCCACCGCTTGCCGATGCATTTTCTATGGAGCCGTATGTATGTACCTTTAGGGGTATTCTCTCATGTATTCTACCATTCATCTACACTTGCAGTACTCTAACAGTTAAATGTAACTTCGCCAATTACACATTTTTGCGGATATACAAGACATTACACTTTTCGCGTAATGCAGATCTCGCTGCGGTACTCGCCAAAAAATGATTGCACATTGAAAGACGATGGGAGTACCTTAACTGGAGGCATGGAGAGAACCAAAGCGTATGTTTTGACCTGGTTTGACCAGCAAACTAAAAACTCGGAGTTATACTCTATAGACCCATGTATAAGCTTATCAATGCCGGAAGCTCTAAGAGACAACAGAAAATTTGAAACTTTGGTACCCCGGTTGCGTCTTGGTACTGCATTTACGAAACACTTCTTGTACAGAATAAAACGTGTCTCTAGTCCGCAGTGTTCTTGTGGCCATCCAGACGAAGATGTGCATCATCTTCTTCTCGAGTGCTTGAAATACGATACACAAAGAACGGTACTGCAAGCTAATTTGTTTATATTAGACAGAAGACTATTCCCTTCAAAAAAGAGCGCTTCTTGCTCTAAAAAAGTTTTTAGAGGACACCAACATTTTGGGAAAATATTAAGTATTGGATGATCCGAATACGCTAAATGAGTTACATAAACGTTGTTCGTGGTTCATAGTTGGCTTATATGGCGATCGCAACTTTTACGCAATATGTATAATTCTGTCCTGTACTTGGAGTGTATTACAAGTGTTGTTGTGTGTTTTGGCTGTTCAAAACATCGGACTTTAGATATGCGTACGTGGACTGAACTAATGCATTGAACTTTGCGACTCATGTACTGTTGGACTGTATATTTTTTATTGATCCGGTGTTCTACTGAGTGTTATATTTAGTGTCGCCATTCTCCCTTTCTGCGCAAATTTGTTTCCTCTGCCAAGTGACAAGGAGTAGCCGGTGCCACCACATAAGGACGCCAACCTCTCCTAACATTCACTTCAATAAAAACAAAGCGTAGGAGAGACCCCGGCCAGCACAGACATTTTGGAGAACGTGTGGCGGAAGTGACGTGTTGTTTTTTGCAAAAGAACACTGGTACTAGTACCCCAAATGTCAACGTTATCAGCAACCGCGCTGCTGAAACTTTCGCTGTTGGTCTCGGCCTCTGAAAAGAGAGATAAGATTTTTCGGCCCGTGTCTTGCTCACAGCACGTTCTGTACGTGAGACAGCTGACTTGGGAGCGTGGTATGCAGGCTTTAGAGTTGCGTTTTGGGTCTTTGTGTGCGAGTGTCAACCGCCAACACATACACTCAAGTAATCACAGCGCGGGTCTTTGTCATCTGCTTCAACGTGTCACGAAAAAGCACACGAGCATGCCTGCTGCACTCAAACTGCTAAAGCATTGTATGCTTTATCCTGACACGCGTCGCAGCACACACTCCCGGCGGCTTGTAGCCATGCAAGTTCAGAGCTCTCGCCTATCTGTTCCGGCGAGCTGATTGGAGGCGCAAAAACAGATGGCACATCAACATAGCTGCATTTCCGGCTTCAGAAACGTGACGTCAAGGTTTCTCCTATTTTGTTTCTTTCCTCCATGACTAGAAGGCATATTTTGGCACTTCCACATTTCCAGTGCACTAGTATACCACGCAGTTCGCCAGCAGCAGGCGCTGCGCTGGAGGCCCCGATCCTTGTGCATCTATCTGGCGTGTCCGGGAGTCTAGGAGGCGTTTGCCTATTGGCCATGTCCGTTTATTCTAGCCGCCTCTAGATGACGTCATAAGCAAACGCGCTGCCTCTTGCTGCCGCTTGCTGCCACTCGCTGGCACTCCAAGCAGCCTCCGCGGAGCGCCGGCCACGCGCTCCTTGTGTACCCTTTCGTATAGAACCACCCTGCACACGAGAAGATGGTTGGTAGTGCAAATGTAACACTGTAGTCCGAAACGGGGTGCCGTCGTCGGCATGTCGTTCGACTGAGCACGGATAAAAATATTTCATTGCGAAAATTTTTTTACGTCGGGAGATGTGCGAAGTTTTGTACCATATATCACGTTTTAAATTTCAACTTCTAACTCAGTGAAGCTGTGGATGTGCACACCTACGCCATACCGAGTGTATTCGAAGATTCGATAACATTGGGAATGGGGTAACCGTCTGATGTCTTCACCCAGGCATAAGCAGTTCCATTTTTCCTGCAGAGCAGAAAAAACAAGCAACTGAGGTTTCGCTGAGACACGGCGCGTGCCCTCTGTAGCGGACATTAGTTAATTAAGCAATAATTTCAAGACAACAAACTTCTTTGTTTATTTAGCATGCTTTCAAGGTCTCAGGGCTTGAATAACAAATGTTTCCACAGTAAAAAGAAACGAAATACAATTATAGCAAGTGAAGAAAACACGTTAAAACCGACGTTTGGGCGAGTTGGTAAGACATATTTTAAACAGAAGAGCGCGGTGTTCACGGGGACAAGCAGGGAGAAACGACACGGGCAGCGCTCGTCCGTGTCGTTTCACCCTGCTTGTCCCCGTGAACAGCGCGCTGTTCTGTCTCGAAGAAAACACATTAGCAAAAGGCTTCATGAATGGTGGTCTTCAAGTTGTCGATGTCGGTGATGGCGCACATGGAAGCGGGAAGGTGGTTTCATTCTTTGCTAGTCTTAGGAGTATGTTTTAGTTCGACAAGACGGCACACCAACTTTGAAGTTACGGTCTGAATGCGATGAAACGTAGACGGGAGCGGAAGAAAAGAACGTCTTTTGGGATAGGATTATATAGATAGATTTTGTATAACAATGCAAGACGAAAGCATTTACGGCAAAATATAGTTCTGGTAAAGCAAGTGTTGCTTTCATTGATGATACGCTGGCCTCTGGAGAGTAATTTGATAGGATGAAATGATCTGCGCCATTCTTATGGTACACTTTATTTTCCTAATAAAAGCACATAAAAACAAAAATACATTTCGAACGCTTTGTATATAGCAGACATATACAAGATACAGCAACAAGATAGTCCTGGATGAACTTCACCGTGGAGGAGTGAAGAACGTGAGAGGAAGCTGACATGCATCCAGCCTAAAGCAACATTACCTTCGGAATTTTTCCTAGTCTATCCGAAAATGCGGGTCCTTCTAATTTACTCTGCCAGTCTGTAAATGACGGCGCTACTATGTACTGGTCAGTGCATTACGAACTTTCGTATTAACGATGGCATTGCTATAAGAGTAATATGGTGGACAGCTACTTTTGCTCGTTCAAAGGCAGAACACATCAATCACTGCTTCCACAACAGGAGCAGCGCTTATCGGAAATGTTGAATCCGGTTCTGACTCCCATGAGCGTTTCTCCGTGAAGCTGAAGCTTTTTAAGACGATGCATTTTATTTATTAAATAAAATAGTGCAACACGGAAAGAATTTCTTTATGGCCAAGTGTAAGTTTCAATAAAACGAGGTGCTGGGCTAGTTGGTGATGCATTGGTGATGCATTCAGCGTTTCCTTGTCGTCGTATCGTCTTTTCACCGTGCGTTCGTCCTTGTAGCGCTACCATCAGTTTTAAAGAGTGTCAGTTCCAGTCTCCGGAGACTTACGCGAATCCAACGACATATTCATTTACATCAGCCTGTACGCAAGTTTGATGAGTATAGTTCCCACATCTTCTAAATGTGCTTGAAACAACGTACATTACAGAGCCAATACTCCTTTTATTGAAATTACTCCCCGTAGGACGATGCACACCTTGCCTTGTTTCAAACATTATCCAATGGTGTCCTTGCAGATGATTACATCTCCTTTACACCATCACTCCCGGTGACTTTATAATGCTTTCTTTCTTGAGTTCTCGACATTGTTTCGAAGTGTCGAACTGATTTTTTCTTCATGTGAACACTTATTAGAAAGTGCTTTCTATCGCCATATTCGTTCTCAGCGCAATTTATTGGCTTCCTGACAACAGCCTAAGGCTGAGACCTCGGGGTGGCAACCTCAGAGCATTGAAAACTTTTATCGCTGGTTCTAATTTTAGGAGCAGGCAAAGACAAATGCGATACCAATTCCCCGAGAAAAAAATGACACAGTTCTGGTTTGCTACGCGTCAAAGCCATATCGTTATGAGGAACGCGGTAGCGGGCGACTCCGGCCTAATTTGGAACATTTGTTGGTCTTTAACATGTACGTAAGTCTCAGTACACGAGGGTTTCTTCGCGCTTCGCCCAATTGGAAAGCTCCGGCTACGGCTAGGATCGAAACTGCGACCTCGAGCTATGCAGCGCAAGTCCACAGCCCCTAAGCTATCGCGGTGAGCAAACCTCACAGCAAGTTAGAAAGCGAGTTTAGTTTATTAACGTTACAAAGTATATGTAAAAACGTATAATATGAAGTACCTTAAACAATGAAAGAAAGCACATTTACACTAGCAGCGGGTGATGATGAGACGTGCAATATTGGCACTAAGCGATCGTTGCATTCAGTATGACTTTGCAAATGAACGCACGTATTGCGAGAGACACTGCAGTGGGGTACTCCTGATGGTTTCCATATGAGGTTATAGGCGCCCATGAAGTTCGATGCACCCTTGAAGAATATCGTAGTCAATTCATGCTCCGCAGCTGGGCGCCATAGTGACTAAGGCAACATGGTGTTTGTAAGTGTTGCGAGTTGGGTTAGATTGTTCAAGTAAGTTGAATGCAAACTGTCAATCTTATGCCAATAGGAACGTAACTGTAGCATTAAAATGGCCTTATATTTAGTTCAGCTGAAATTTTGGCGAAGAATAGCAGTGTGCCTCATTCACTTGACCATAAATCACTATCATCAACAGAGAGACAGATAGACAGACGAAGAACTTTATTGAGGTCCTGAGAAGCGCTGCCCTTAGAGCAGCACCGCGGGCCGCTCTCCTGTTTGGTATGTGATGACCCTAATATGGGGGCAAAAGTTCGTGCACTCAAATGTCCTAACGGTTCTCTTAGGCGGAGCCTCCGAGAACCCTATTGAGGACAAAGCCGTTCTTTTCGACCACACACGTAAATATTTAATGGAACAAGAAAAGGCCTAAAAGAAATAGAAGAAAATAGAAAACATAAAAGAAACACTCAAATAGACATAATCGCAGAAAGAAACAAACTTGGGGCTAGTATGGAGCTACCTAGTGCGCGAGTCCGGGCTTGCCACGACGGCAGGGACACACAACAGCCTCGACGCGGCGACGCGGCGACAAGCTGACGAAAGGAGTGGCGCCGGTCTCACCAAAGGTCGTGGTGTAAGTTGGTTGACCGGCCGACCGGAGCTGGCCAGCTCTGGCTTGGAGAGGCAAAGCAGGCGGCTTGGTGGCACGAGTAGACGGCGGCGGCGTTGTGGCCGGGCAGCTGGGTGTAGAGCTCGGGCCCGTAGCCCGACTGCTCTTGTCCTGACCACGGGCACAGAAGCTCGAACGCCGGCCTCGGGCAGCAGGCGGCACGACAGACGGGGGTGGCGTTCTGGCCGGGCAGCTGGC
Source organism: Dermacentor andersoni (assembly GCF_023375885.2). NCBI lineage: Eukaryota > Metazoa > Arthropoda > Arachnida > Ixodida > Ixodidae > Dermacentor > Dermacentor andersoni. The sequence continues at coordinate 201,494,723 of NC_092815.1, forward strand.
GTAGAACTCGGGCCCGTAGCCCGACTGTTCTCGTCGTACCCACGAGCACAGAAGCTCACCGACCTTGAGGAGCTGGCGGCACGCTCGGGTAGACGGGCGACGCACAGGAACAGGTTGGCAGGAGGCCCCGGTCGGGTGAAGTCCTGGCGGCTCGGGTCCGGAACCCGACGGCCCATCTTCAACGCCCGCTCCGATGGTTGACCTCCTCCTGGCGTAGCTTCCTGGAACTCTCCTGGCGTCTCCCCTGCGTCTACCCCTTCTGCCAGCGCACCACGCTTTTTCTTCTCTCTGGCCGATTAGGCATTCTCCCATTGGCTGCCTGATGCCCCTGGTCTTTCCTAATTGGTTTGCTTTTCTTCTTTTAGTTGTTTTTCTTGCGCCGCGCGATCACGTGCCGGACGCTCTTCGGCGTCGTCGTTTTCCTCCTTCCAGCACGGAATCCGCCTCGGCGCGCGCACTCGCTGTCGTCTGCTCTTGACCGTCCCGATCACTGCACCATGTCGCGCACCACACATCACAGGTAACGCGGAGGCCTAGATTCACCACACAGTCGTGGGCTCGCTGCAGAGCCCGGAGTTGTGGGAGAAGCTCGGAACTCTTCATTATCAAGACAGATAAATTTTAGTGATATCCATTTGTGCAAGCCAATATTATTGATATCACCGTCACAGGGACAGAGCTTTTAAGATCCTTCCACTTGGAGCTTCAACAAAATTGAGTTCATTGTACTACCACCAATTAATCCTGTAAAGTAAGTCGTCACAGTAGGGTGTGACTCTTCTGTAATGTCTGAATTGTCTACGTTTGTATTTTAGCTGCTTCTAATAAAAACTATGCAAGCTGCCCTATACGTTTTCTTTATCTTGAACAAGTGGGAATGATCTTTTTCTGACAAAATATTATCAAAACTACAAGTCTTCTGGGTTTCTTTTTTGTTGTGCAGTCCTAAAGAAAAGGTCGCAGTTTTTACTACCTAGTGTCACACCATTTGCTACCATGATATGACTGCAGTTCTCAGCGAGAGTTATTAACAGTGCCGAGTAAATGGCATAGCCACATTTACTAATGGGTCTTAGCTATCAATTCAGAACGCAGTTAGCCCAAGTGAATCCAAAGTTTCTGTAAGATAACGCACATATCGGACCCCCACTGGAAAAAGGACACAGCTGGTCTGATATATGCAACAGAGACGAGACACTTTGTGTCAGGTGGTGCTAACTGGGGCGTTTGCAATGGGTTGGTGAGACCCATTAGGTAACAGTGACTACCTAGTGTAATCGACATTGTTATAGTTTTATCATTACGAACTGGAGTTACACTAAGGTATCAAATGGTGTGCACTTCGTAGGGACTACTACAACGATTTTTAATGGTGTAGTCTGTGCGCAGTCCGAAGGCTGAACATGTACTTAAAAATATTATTGCTAGCATTTTGGGCTCTAAAATGTCGCGGGCTCTGCTTGAAGCAATTTCCAAGATTAATATTCATTGCCAAATCCTCTTACTACGATCCGTAAGATACATGCTCTTCTGCTTCAAGTATACCAGAAAGTGATGATGCCTGGAAGCAATAGCGTGCTTAATCAAACAGCAAGAGACGTACGTAACAGTACTTGAGCCGCGCATTCAATGCTCCAGAGAAAAAGTTGTTTCATCAAGGTGTGGACTTCCTAAAGAAAGTATGCGTTTTCAGTAGGAATTTGTTCCGGCCGACTTGTACGTTGAGTCAGGACAGTTAGCAGGGTATTTGAGCCACGGTCGTAGCATAAAGGCCAACGTGAGCGGTCATTGTTCGAGCACTGGTCGAAGTGAGTGTTGCCGCTGACTGAATAACAATATGCTTCACAGGGAAAATATATGTGCGCTTTTCGTTTGGCCCTTTTAGATGGATAAGGAAAAAAAAAGTATTTATGATGTTCTATGTTATAAAGTAGCCATTTTGGCCGGAATTATCGCGTGCTGCCAAGCAGACAAGGTGACGCTAAGTTAGCGAGCGTTACTAACGATGTACCTGCCAAACAGCGCCGTAGCCGCTAAAGACAAAAGAAGAGGAACATGGAAGCACAAAGCGCTACCAAATTAACAAGTTCATTCACTGTCAGTTAATATTAAGAAACACTTAACACACAGCTACACGATATCTACACGCGGTGTGCATTTTTACATGAACTTCTACTATGCAGTATAGCAAGGTCGGTGTATTTTATCAATCTATAATACCATTTATAAGTAGAAGTGGGCTAATATCAACGTGTCCGATTATGAATCAAGTATGAATACTAAGGATCTTATATCCAATCTAATTTTAAGTAGCGAAATGCTGACGCATGTATTTCCAGTAGCAATATTTATTTCCTTATAATCAGGTACCACGCCTGCACTCAGTAGTGAAAAAAGGAGAGCTAATAAAAAGGGACAAAGGATAGTTCATACGCAATATCACAAAAATTGTCTTTAACAAAACTATCCGTAAACCTACAATAATTTTACAGCTTCGTTGCAAACAATGTTTGCAAGAGTGCTAGGCCGCTATATGCCTAGCATTCCCAAAACGCTAAATAAAGAGTTCCCGAAAAAAATCCCAACGTGGTGAGAAACGAATGACAATTATCATCAAGAACATTTGTGCTGTAGGCACCTTTAGGAAAAGGGGAGTAACCCGGAGGGTGTGGGCACTCCCAGGTGCAACGATATACTGCGTGATTTGCTCCACAGTAGGGGCAGTATGACGGCTATTGTGTGGGGTGGAAGAAGTGGAGATGAAAGAGGCAGGGAAATTAGTTTGAAGCTGTCACCATGCGACGGCATCTTCTCGGTTAAGGGAATTATGCGGTGGGGGGAAGTGTCTCCTGCTTTCTTTGTAGAGTCTCACTGTAGGATAGTGGTTGTTGCTACAGTATTTCAACTGTGGTGCAGTGCTTACAACAAGATATGCCGTATTGTGGTATAATTCGGCATTCTGCTTGGCAACGAGATTGCCACTTCGTGTATGTGCCGATGTGCCCGTAAGGTTTCGTGATTAACGGATGGCATGGGGATATACAGCAGGTTACAGAAGAAAGCTGCCATTGGCCTTTCCAATCAGTTTCGAACGTTTCTGCCACTATATTACAGGTGACGCGATGGCATTGCCCTAACGAGGCGTAGAAATAAGCGGTTACTTCTTGTTTTGACGGGTGTTTGTCCCATATACATGACTGACGCGCAGTCAGCTTGCCTGAAAACAGACAAAAAACCCAAGTGGACGCTATCACACGTTTTCCTCAAGTTTTTTTTATTATTGATACTCTAATACTACTACTACTACTAATAATAATAACTTATTTACACACGTCAAAAAGCAAAACAAAGAAAAGGGCCTGTCTAAGTCTATTATCACTTGTGCGACTAGGCCCGGCAGAGTCGGTACAGCAACGTAGTTACATGTTTACGTAATGACACTATTGTTACCAAATTTGAGCCGAATAGTTGGTATTATTACCTCTTAAAAGACAATGATATAGCAAACAAAGAGCCAAAAGGTTAAACAACTAATATAACAAAGGCAAACAATAATTCAACATTTCTTCATTAATTTTTTCAACTGTCTTTTTTTATGTTCCAGAAAAGAATTCATCACACAAATAATTAAATAGCTTGGAATGTGTACTTCTTGCTTCTTCATACTTACTAGCGGCATAGGGAACTTCAAAACATTTTTGTCTTTCAACAGTCGATGGGCGACGTACACCTCTTTGAATTTGTTACTCCAATTAAGCGGAATATTAACCGTTGTGGTGCAAAATCCGAATTCATTGAAAATATTATTGAACTCTAGCGTAGTCTAATAAGCAACAATTTTTAATAGAATTTTTCGTAATTTGTCTATCCATTTTTCCAGTCCTCTGAAAAAAAGGCGAAGATCGTTATGCGATACATCAGCACACTGCACGCTAGTGTGTGAGCTATGGTTTTCTTAACCGGTACAGGTACTGTATCCGTTACGTTGAAAAGTAGATATGCAATACTAATTAGTTTGCAACATAACTATGCCATGTTATACTGCCAAGACATAACGATGTGGAACGTCATACCCCCGTATTTGAATGTCTCCAGATATTCTATAACACCACAGTTGCATGAACTACAATGTTCATCGTGTAAAAATATTGGCAAGTTTATATTTGAGCTTTAATTGGACTTCCAAACCACATCAGTTTGCTTTTTTAGCAACGATAAAGACACAATTTCCTTTGAACCATTGCATGGCCTTATGAACTGCATTCTGTGTATTGCCACTGCTTCCTCATAACGAACGTGGCGTGTGAGTAGAACCACATCATGTGCATATTGATACACTCCATCTTTTCTGATTATCACGGGAAAGCCGTTCATAAATAAATTGAATAACGAAGTTGACAACATGGATCCTTGGAGAACACCAGCTATAATATATTCCTTTCTTTACTACCCATTACTACCTGTCAGATGACATGCAAATATTTATCGATATCAAAAAAGATACCCTGAAACCCAAACAAAAAGCTTTTTCCAATAAAATATCATAATTTACACCTTAATATACTTTTGGTAAATCCAAAATCAAAGCGCAACTACACTTGTTATTTAAATAGGAAAGCAATTCGTGGCAAACCCTTCTAACCATGTTATAGTACTTCCCTCAGCAATACATCTGAACAGTCTTAATGTTAGGATTGAAAATTTCTTTATGAAGGAATTCATGCCATTAAGCAGAAACGTTTCCAGTATTTGGGAGAGTTATTATTATTATTATTATAATATTATTATTATTATTATTATTATTATTATTATTATTATTATTATTATTATTATTATTATTATTATTATTATTATTATTATTATTATTATTATTATTATTATTAATGAGTAATTTATTTACCGTGCCCTGGAGCAGCCCTAAAGTCTGACAGATAGCGCACGCATTAAAAACAGAAAAAATAACTGCAGATGGCTATATAAATAAAAGATGAATAAAGCATAAGTCTCAGAAGAAAACTGTACATACAACAAAGCGCAAGGTCAATACAAAATAAGAAGAAAGAGAATGGCAGCTGAACAATTCTGAAACTGTGACACAAGAACGCTAACCTCGGGAAAGAGCAATTACAGCGAGTTATAAAAGATATCGAGATCATGAAATTAAGCGCCATGAAGGCTCAGTACTGTGTTTAATATTGAGTGTTTGTGATAGGAGGGAGCATTGAAAGGTTCTCTATATGAATACCGTGGAGAACTTTGAAAAGAAACAGGTCAGTGCGATTACAACGGCAGGGAAGTAAGGGCAATGACAATAATTCAACAGCGCTAGAACAAGGCCCAGTGTCCGTGTTAGCAAACCGGGGATGAAATATGCTTTGAAACTTTTTTCTGTAGCCGGCCTATAATGTCACTGTTGGATTTAGAAATGTCATTCCATACGACGGACGCGTATTGAAGTTGAGCGAAACAGATTGCTTCGTACAACTCGCGGAACGGTGTGGGAAAATTGAATTCCCTCGACAGTCTGAAAACAGAAGCAACAGAATGCATACTTATGCCCTGGTGGCATCCCTCCGCAATTCTAAGAGCTTGTGGTAGTATATTTGCCCTAGTATAGACATCTATATTTAATAACTCCTCGAATACTTCTACTTTTCCAAACACGTGAAAAAGTGCACGGTATTTTGCTGTGTTTAAGTCTGGATGCAAAACCGATGTCTCGAATTGTCGCGCAATTTCTCTATTCATTGCACGCCTAATGTTTCTGATCTTGCTCATCGCGGCATAGTGCATTTTACTGTGAAGACCTCAATGAGGCCGAATCAGCATCGATTTCTCAACGGCTGCACCACAATCACAAACCTCGCATGTTTCATGACACAGATCTCGACGCCAGTATTTCATAAGGGGGCAAGTTGACAGCATTTACTGTCACTTCAAGAAAGCGTTTATTGCAGTCTGCCAATCAGTGCTTGTGGTCATGGTTAAGCACTTTAGTGTTAACTCGTCAATTGTAAATTTCTTGCGCAGATATGTTCTTGATAGATCATTTTATGTTAACGTCAATGGCAAAACAACTTTATTTTACATGACAGCAAGCGACGTCCCTCAAACATGAGTATAAAGAGCACTCTGTTTTTCCTACATTTATTATTGATGTTCTTTCCGCTATTCGGAATACTTGGTTCCTTCTACATGCCGATGACATTAAGGTTGTAAGGAAATTCATACTGTTGATGACTGTTCCGTCCTGCAGTCTCACCTGTTTTGTTTGTTTCTTTTTTTTTTGAATGGTGCAAAGACAGTAAGTAGCCTTACTTTGAATGCTACTAAAACCAAAGTCAGCAATTTTACACGCAAAACAGCTAGCATTTCTTTTTCTTTATGTGTACCATTCTGTACGGTATGCGACATAAATGATCTCGGTGTACTTTTTGATGGAACCTCGATTTTTTCGCTCACTCTAAACACGTTGCAATGTGGCGTATGCGTTCTCTTGGCTCCGTTTATACACTATCGAGGAATCTAATTATCCCACACAGCTCTAAAAGCTGTACGCAATAGTCTGCCTTCCTGAACTTGAATACGAGTCGTTCTTCAAGTATGACCGTTCTAGAACCAACAGTGCCATTACCGATGGAGTCAAGAAATTAGCATATATCATCATCGCTTTGCTATAACGGACACTGGATCATATTCTAGCACGTTTGCATTATTGTCGTTGCCCATCGCTATCGACTCTTTCACGATATCCTCACCTGCCCCGAACTCCACCATGTTTCTTATTTCGCGCAAGATCACCAGAGAAATAGACCTTACCACGTTGGTGCCTGTCATCACCCACAATCTATGGTCCGCAGAATGCTGAGCCTCTATTAGGCTTATTTTCATGATCTCCATATTTTTCATAACTCGCTGTCATTGCTCTTTCTCGAGCTTTCCGTTCTTTTGTCAAAGCTTGAAAAATTGTTCAACTGCCCTTCTTCTTGTACTTTTGTATTCACCTTGGACCTTATTGTGTATACACTCTTCAAAATGTTTTATTGATTAAAATATACTTACATTCCCCTGCATTATGTTTTTGTTTTGTTGTGTTGTCGTTTTCTTTAGTGCATGCAGGCGCCAGCAGTCAGACACCATGGTTGTTCTTGGGTGCGGTAGATAAGTAATTGACTGACTGATAATTGACATTATTAATATTATTATTATTACTAACTGTGGCTATTAATAGAGTTATTACATCATAAGAAGTAAGCGTCCCCATTATACGAGTTGCTGACTAAATTTCTTGTGGCATTTTCATTTCAATAAATACGAAAATGTATCTATCGTTATATGTTACTCATTAGATTTTCAATATCTTCAAGAATTCGCTTGACGAGTATGTTATGTCCTAATCTTTGTCTCAGTAGTACTTCACGCCCGTTCCCTTTTGTGACCTACTATGGACCATAGAAGTATCGACATAAATGATTACGTACCTGAAAAATAATTCTACTTATGCTTAGCTTTGTTGCTCCTGTATATACATGTTGTTATGACATAATTAACAATGGAAGGTCTCTCTGCAGCAATTCACAATGGTAGCTTATTCTCGATGTATGTACTAAATGTCGATATGCTGAATCGATGAAATATTTAAACTGAACCTCGCCAACCGTGTTGTGAACGCATGGAATTTTTACGTAAGAAAAACGTATTCGAGTTTTATGCGAGGAATACTTACACTGAACCGTCCTTCAGGTTAAGCGATCCAAAGTTGTTGACCGTGTAATTTTCTTTTTCGTTAATCGAAATAAGTTCAGTGAAGACACATCTCTGCTTGAAGCCATAGAAAGGTTCCTCCTCATAGGTCCTCATGTACAGGTAATATTTCCCTGGTGTAATGAGTGACTGCAAAAGAAAAGGCTAATTATGGTTTTCTTGCACCTTCCAAAGAAAATTGAAGTCCAGACATAAAGTGAGATGTAGCTCTACACGAAATTATAATGAGATAGAACGAGATTAATACTAGCCGACTTTGTAAAGACATATTTGCGGACATGTCCTAAATGTATTTGCTGTAAACACTGTTGTCAACAAAAGAACTTGTTTTTAGCCATGTCGGTGCTTGGGCTTACCAAGCATATTGTTGGGGTTCCGAGCAGAGCAACATAAAACAGGGTAACAGGAGAAAAGTGAGAGGCAAAGAAGCTTCAGCTAACAACTGTTTAATTGCAGACAGATGCAAAATAAAGGAGGCTTCCACGCACACGCAGCGCAGAGAATACGCGACCTAAAAGCAGAGAATCGCAAAATCTGCCTCTTGAAAAGGCACATCTCGAAAGAAACCACCGTAACCGATGTATTACTGTAATAGCTTACAATTCTCAAAATAAAGTCAACAACAAGACCCAAGAACACTGCTGAACTGAACACGGTGCTGTGTCAGATACTGAGCAGCGTGATATACTATCGTTGAAACACAATAAAACACTCCAAAAGCAAACGCAGCGATGAAATTGCTTAACGTCATACACATATAAAGTACCTCTCATTTTCCAGTTGAAGGGTTAAGATGGCATTGACAAAATTTTTGTTTGTTTTGATTCTATGAACAACATTCCATAGTTTTTCTCTTCTATCTCGATATATTCTCTTTAGAACTTGGGTTCAAAACCAAAAAGAACAAGGTGTTTAAGCGTAGGACTGTATTCGTCTTTGGACAATGCAAGACCGAGACCGCTATAGCTCCTGCTTTTGTCTTTGTCGCCTACACTCTCATTTGCATCTCCCCCCCCCCCCCCCCCACATAGAGCATACGTTTGCATAGAGCACCCACTGAAAGAGCATCATCCCAAAGCTACAGTAGACTTAGCTGTGTACTTTGCTTATTGGCTAGAAGGGGACGTGCCAGTATCGGCTGGGCTGCGCTGCGTACGGCGGTGTGGCACTTTATCATCACAATGACAGGTGGCGCAGTCATCGTCACCTGCGAGTTTGTTGTCTTAAAGTGCTGACGCTGTGTAATGGCAAAACAACAGAGTCATTGTTTCGCTCCTGGGTGCACTACCGGATATGTCTCACCCAGAAAAAAATGCAAAAGGCCCCTCTCTTCGCAGTCCGCACCGATAATGAACGCCGCCAAGCTTGGGAACGTTCCATTCCGCGAGATGACAAGCTACTGGACAAGAACTGCGTTGTCTGTGTAGTTCACTTCGACAAGGCTCATAGTTCGCAGCTACGCACATGCAATCAACGGCAAAACAGTGGAAATTCGCCTGGATCCCCTTTCTCTAACACCCGATGCCATTCCAACTTCGTTCTCCAAAGTTTTTGCGTACCTTTCCAAGAAGCAGCTATCACAAAGAAAGACAGCTACTTCGACTGAATGTGTGCCGCACAAGCGAAAGAACGACAACCATTTTGATGGGCTTGATGATGGTGTAGTCAGTGTCGTCCCATCAACTTCACATCGCGACAACAGCGACAGTGTTACAGAAGCAGGCTTCCCAGGTAAGCTCTGGGTAAGACACCTAACTTCAAGCGTCCCGAAAGTTGTGTCATTTTTTGTGCGTACGACCAGAGACGAAACAGTAATTTCAGAAGTTACTTCTGTGTTCTTGCAAACATGTAGATTTCCACTGCACTGAGTACGTACATGGATCATTTTTGAATAGGGTGAATGTTAGCAGCGCTACTGCTGAGAAGGAGCTGCTATTTCAGATAGATGCTATGAGTCCCTGTGAAGGGTTGGAAATGCTGAGGAACATTTAGAATGCCAAAACAAAATATAAAGCATATGAAGGGAAATGTTACAGCATCATATGTTGCGGGATATCCCTTAATGGGGCAAGGCGCTTGTAATGCAAGTACCTTCGGAAGTTGCAGCGGAATCAAACTTACTACAAGCGCACAAGAGCCAGACAGGCAACTGGCAAGAGCTTCACCGACCTTGAAGCAGTCACAAAGTAAAAGCAGAAGCGCAAGGGTCAATGCCCCTTGTAAAGTACAAATCACACAGAAAAGATGACAAAGCGAGGCAGGGAGTGGCTTCGCCAATAGGAGTGGGTGAAAGTGTGACAACCACCGGAGGCTCACACCTGGCTAGGCGCTCAGAGGCAATCGTAGAGAGCGTGGAAGGCGACAAAAGAGTGGTAGTAGGGACATTTCTAGGGCGGACATTAGACTTCCTTTACGAGCAAGGAAAAGAAAAGCTCGTGGAAAATACCCACAGATGCATCTTTATCGTATTAGCAGGTGGGCTAAATTACGTGCTAAACAGAAAAGGGGCTGTACTAGCCCAGAACATGGCGAAGAGGGTAGACAACTTGCGCGAGCTGTCCCCTCAGGTGCAGGTCGTGGTCTGCACGGTGCCTGTACGTGACAGTAACGTACAAAGATCCGTTGTGACTGCTAATGAGGCTATATCGACCATAAGCCTAGGGAAAGGTTTCGAGGTTTTAGAAGTAAACAGGAAAATAAGAAGGTATGGCAGTTTTCAAGGAGACGCGGTTCAATTAAATCACAGGCTTGGACAAGAAGTTGGCAGGGGATTTGCTAGTCGCGTGGCCGCTTTTTTAGGGGGCCCATGGGCGCTCAAGAGGCCAGGGCCAGGTAGTAATTAAGAAGAAGCTCTCTTAGGGAAACTTCAGAATAGCATCGCCGTCAATAAAAGAAAAAGGAGGAAAACAAGAAAGAGAGCTCGTCATGCAATAGGCTACACAAACATTCGGTGCGGCAGAAGAAAGTAAAAGTCAGTAAAAATTGAGGAGCAGTTAAATTGAGAACAAATGAGAGCGTATGCCCTCATAGAAACGAACCTCGAAGACTCGCAAGAATCGCAAGCGATTGAGAATTATCTTTGGCAACGGTGCAACAGAGCAAAAGCAGAAAGAAAGGGAGGGGGAGTCGGAATGTCCATCCATATGAGCCAAATGGAAAAGAGTAAATTAAACATTTCAAGAGCATCTTTGGTTACCAACCACGATGAGCGGAAAGAAAACTTGGCTGGAGTTACATATCTGTGGACTTTAAATAATTGCCGAGAGAAGCATCAAGAGTAGGTGGAATGCCGAAGTGTTGATGTTAAGGGTTTGGGTAATAATGCCGAGATTATCCTATTAGGCGACATGAATCTACGACAGTATCTAGATGGATATGCTGGCAGCAACGGGAACTCAATGCTACATCTTTGTGAGCGACATAACCTCGTTATTGTGAACAAAGGACGTAAGTTTGATAGGCAGACCATGTGAGAAGTGGCATACCGGCAATGCACCATTGATTACTGTCTGGTGACAGAATAAATTTCTGATAAGTTGACAGAAATGGTCATTACCGAGGAAGGGTACAACAGTGTAGGTCGTAACCATAAACTCATCAATTTGAATATGGTATATGTAGTTGGGGAAGAGAGCAAGAAGCGAAGAATGGCCAGACCAAGTTCGAACTCTGAACAAATAACAAATAATTGTCACAAGAATCCAAGAACTTGGCAAGTGTTCAGGCAGATATTGATCTAAGTGTAATTATGACAGAAAAATGGCAACAGAAGCGACATGCTTGCTGGAAAGGAAAAAAAAAACCCAGAAAGCTGGGGGAACGTGACGAAACGAGAAGGGATCGCCGAACGACAGAAAGCATCCCGTGAGCACAGGCAGGCAAAAGGGCGCAGTTCCCGGGGGATGAAGTAGCCTGGCAATGGGAATTATACCGCGAGAAAAAAAATACATATTGTTCAAGTACAGGTCCTAGGAAAGATCAAAGGTGAAAGTGAACATTGGTTGTCTCAAGTTCGTGAGAAAAAGAAGGCTGTATCTAGATTTTTTTAGAACCACATAAAATTATGATGCAGGAAGTCTGAAACAATACAACATATCCTACACAAAGATAGAAACAAACTGGATGGTGACGGGACGTTAAATTACATCCGAAAAATAACAGGTGAATCTTTCCAAGGCAATGGCGAGGTTGTACTTGAGGAAAAAATACATGAAAGTGAATGAGATGGAAAAAGAACTGGTGCTGCAAATTTCAACTGAGAGAAAGGCCAAGCGAAAAGTCCTGCGTGCACAGCCACAGAACCAGACATGGTTCCCGCTAAGCTGAATAACGAATTAGGAATAAAATGTAAGGAAGCTTTGTTGAAAGCAGTACGCAAAAAAAGTTTAAAAGATAGCCGAATACCAGACAGTTCACGACAAAGTAGAATGAATTTAATCTATAAAGGTAAGGGGGAAAATGACAGAATTCGCTCATATGGACCGGTGACCATTACATCATTAATAAACAGGTTAGCAATGCAGGCGAATAAATTAAAGCTGCAAGCATGGGCAGAGAATAAGGGCATATTGGGAGAACTTCGGAATGGCTTCAGAATCGGTAGGCATGTGGATGATAACTTATTTGTCCTTACGTAGTCTGCTGAAATATAAAGAGCAAAAAAAGAATGTTATATGTGGCATGCATGTTATATCTGGCAACAGGTCAGCTTTGTATATGCCGCTTCTTGTGAGTGACGACTGGCGTTCACCGCCGTCACTGTCGATGGTCGGCAAGGAACCACCAATGCTGCCTCGGTTTGGACCAGGGACTCAGAAATTGCTGAACAAATGGCTATCGCACTAGCCCTGCTGGATATCTCACGGAACGTCATCTATAGCGATTCAAGTTCTGCAGTGAGAGCATTAGAAAAAGGCACCGTTTCCAAAGAATCTCTCGGACTTTTTGGGGGCAAGCCAATCACGCACCACTTCATTTATTGGTTTCCCAACATCAGGGTCAGATAGAGGGTGCCGCTTCCAACCTCAACTAGTCCGCTCACGGGGCTGCGCGCGAACTTGCCAACCGCGCTACCCCCGACCGATCGGAAGTCGACTTCCCAGAGAACATGGACACGCCCTCCACCTACAACAGATTACTAAACACTACTATCTCTGCCGTAGAACCTACTTCGTTCCTCATCCGCGGCTCAGTAGAGCTCAAGCATTAACGCTCGGTCTGCTACAGACAGATACGTATCTCAATCCGTCGCTCCTACATAAAATCTATCCGGATACTTACACCGATGGTACTTGCCGCGATTGTGGAGAAATAGCCACGTTAGAACACATGCTCTGGCGGTGAGCGCGGTCACGCTCTATCATCGATAACAGCTCGGCCAGATGAGAGGGTACAATTCTCCAGATGGGAACATGTTATAGGGTACAATTTCTCACAAATACGTTTGTTTCCACATAGAACAAGGCATTGTTAAGTATGATGGAACAACAGCAATAGGAAACACTATATTTTTCCGTATCCAAATTTGCATTATAGTGGAACAATATTGGGCAAGAGTATGCTTACCTTCCATGCATCCTGATAATTGGCTAGCTCTGGCCTGCGTTCAATAAGCTCCGCTTGGCCTAAGTAAGCAGTCGTGGCAAGAAGCGTCATACCAAGCAGAGAAAAACCCACAGTTACTTGTGGTGTATACATAACGCCAATATGCGCTGAAAATGCGTTCTGCCAAGAAAAAAAAACGCCCCAAATGAGACATTGTGTAGAATCATAAAGAATGAAGTAGCAGTTTCGCCCGAAAGGCGATGTATTGATAGCGATAGCAAAAGCATGATACTCATACAGGAAGTAGGGCTTGTAGTTTTCTGTGCAGCAGAGGTTGCAGAAAATATTCGCTTACGAACTAAACAAGTGTGATGTCACGCGTCCATAGACAAACATGAATTTTGTTCATTCGATGACGGCGAGCCCTCGTGGTTGCTGGCGCTAGAGGAGTGCGCCAGCAACCACGATGGTATTCTACCAGCAACCAATGGTTATCTACCAGGCATGGTTGCTTAGTGGCTATGGTGTTGGGCTGCTAAGCTCGAAGTCGCAGGATCGTATCCCGGCCGTGGCCGCCGCATTTCCATGGGGGCGACTTGCTAAAACACTCGTGTAGTTAGATTTAGGTGCACGTTGAAGAACCCCAGGTGGTCCAAATTATCCAGAGTCCCCCACTACGGCGTGCTTCATAGTCAGATCATGGATTTGGCACGTAAATACTAAATACTCATAATTTAATTTAATGGCCTTGTATGAGCACGTTGTGCACATGCGCAGCAGTCGTGATCTGGCATTCACGAAAGTAGCATTGAGTGGCCTCTTTTCAGTTCCACTTCCTGTTTCGGTTTCCGGGAGCACTGGCGCGTGTTCTGTGGCGAAGCGCCTACGTGCGTATTGTAGTTTCTTTCAGACAAGTAGCTCACTGTGATGCCATATTTTGTGGGGTACAATTCTTTCCCCAATGCATGCAATGCATTGCATGCTCACTGACCTGGAGAGGCAAAGCCGAAGGGTGGGTCTAAAAATTAATCTGCAGAAAACTAAAGTAATGTTTAACAGTCTCGGAAGGGAACAGCAGTTTACAATAGGTAGTGAGGCGCTGGAAGTGGTAAGGGAATACATCTACTTAGGACAGGTAGTGACTGCGGATCCGGATCATGAGACTGAAGTAATCAGAAGAATAAGAATGGGATGGGGTGCGTTTGGCAGGCATTCTCAGATCATGAACAGCAGGTTGCCATTATCCCTCAAGAGAAAAGTTTATAACAGCTGTGTCTTACCAGTACTCACGTACGGGGTAGAAACCTGGAGGCTTACGAAAAGGGTTCTACTTAAATTGAGGACGACGCAACGAGCTATGGAAAGAAGAATGATAGGTGTAACGTTAAGGGATAAGAAAAGAGCAGATTGGGTGAGGGAACAAATGCTAGTTAATGATATCTTAGTTGAAATCAAGAAAAAGAAATGGGCATGGGCAGGACACGCAATGAGAAGGGAAGATAACCGATTATCATTAAGAGTTACGGAATGGATTTCAAGGGAAGGAAAGCGCAGCAGAGGGCGGCAGAAAGTTAGGTGGGCGGATGAGATTAAGAAGTTTGCAGGGACAACATGGCCACAATTAGTACATGACCGGAGTAGTTGGAGAAGTATGGGAGAGGCCTTTGCCCTGCAGTGGGCATAACCAGGCTGATGATGATGATGATGATGATGAATTTTTTCCCCAGGGCACATGCCCGCTGGCCCCAGAGCACATAGCCATTGAAATACGTGCGGAGGCCCGAGTACACATACCCAATGACACATTACCAATGACCGCAGTGCACATACCCATTGGCACAAACCCAGTCACCCCAGTGGCACATGCCCGGTAGCCCCAGAGCACGTACCCAGTTGCCCCAGTGGCATATAGCTAGAGGCCCGAGTATATATACCCAGTCACACATAATCAGTTGCCCCCGTGGTAAACACCCAATTGTCCCTGTGACATATAGTTTAGACTGCACTATCCCCGCGATCGGCCAACGAAAGCGGATAGGCTCGCCTGCCACAAAGTGGTTGAGCTAGCAGAAGCACGCTTTGCATTAAAACAAAAAAAATCCTGTTACACTTTTACCTTGACTTGACAGGTCCACGCTGCTCACTACGTGGGTTCATCTAGTGGTGGGTCCCCCACCACTAGATCTCCTGACCACTCCCTCGCCTGAAGCGTGGGAAGCGATACTCTGAACCCGAGCCTGGAGGGCAAACATCGGGCCACTAAAACGGCCGAGGAGGTACCTGTAACGCACTGCCTGGTAGCCACCCCTCACTAAACGAATTCGACGAAATAAAGTTGTTTCCTCCTCCTCCTCCTCCTGTTACGCTTTATGCAATATTAGGAGCACATATATTCTTCCACAAGAGACCATGTTGTATGTCAATATTGACAAGTAACAGGATGCAGAAATATAACCAGTAAGTTTTAGTGGCCACAAAATAATTACTAGATTGTAATATGTCATTGAGCAAGCATCTGCACGTGTTCTGAAATTTGTGTTTTTTGCAAGCGCATCGCTTTCATGCTGTGAAGTTAAATTGCTTGCGACCCTGCCTACGAATCGTCGTGCGGGCAAGACCGTTTTCACTTGTCTATACTATAAGAACAGACGAGACATCCACCAATAAAAAAAGTTTTCCGATGCATTGACTTTTCAGAATTGTTTTCTTGCCTTTCCGTACAAGTTATTTTAAACGCACTACCGCCGCCTAAGATGATATACTAAAGCCGGCGCGAAGCTCAAGCTTAAAATGGTCATGTGTTACCTGGATGCGGTTCCCGATATTTATTGCACATGCAGCGCCCGCACGGAACGTTTATTTCGCATGCGTTCTCATAAAGCCCTGAAAGACGGAGTGTATGACGCCTACCACACTTCCAATTCGAAAACGGTACGTTGAGCCGCACGCCGCGAGAGCGAGCGAAAACTGGCTCGACTTGGCTTAACCCGCTCGCGATCGCCAGTTTTTGTGGCTCGATGTTTACGTAAATATAAAGCGCTTATTTTTAGTCATTTTTACTCTATATTTGAACAATGTTCAAGCGACAAAAGTATATAAGGTTCGGCGATACCGACAGCGTCTTTCCTCTCTAACGAAAATGGCGCAAATTAAGCCGTACGCCGCCGACGCCGTATGCCTTAAGGAGTGTGGTTGCACGCTATGTTTCTGATAGTGTACTGCGATATGTGTTTGATGTCATCGTTCAAATTAACTGCAACCACACTTCATTATTTTTCACATTACGGCTTTTTGCTTGCGTAGGCATCAGTCTTTCTATAGAAAGCATGGTATTCGCTGTCACAATCAAAAAAACAATATGTTTTTGTTATATTGTCTATTTCACAACTTGCGCATGCGGAGGCTTTCACTCACCGATCGGCACGGATGGTGAAGACGGTTGTCGTAACTACTTTCCTCATGAAACGGAAAGCTAGCCGTCCAAGAGGCACTTGCTGGTAGACAGAGGAGCGTGTTAGTGTTATTGCTCCGTGCGGACACGCTCGAATAATATTCAAATGAAAGGAAAACCAGTCGGGCAAACGGTGAGGCAACCTTGACGCCTTCTCGCCTAGGGCACTGTCGCAGCGTTCGGGTAAATTACGAGCATTTGTGGCCGTTTGTCGCCTAATTATGCAGTCAGCGAAGACGTCGACCTCTTGCGAACGCGTCTTGCTTGTGCTCTATCATAGCGTGATGTGATACAACTCTCTGTTCGATCGACTGCACAGGACATGTCACTCCAACATGTACTTGACCATAAAATATGCATCACGTAACTACGCTGTTGTGAAGCTACAAACAAAAGCAAAAAGAAGCTAAAAAAATAGGACAAGTAATAAAATAAACCAATATATAAACAACAGAATAATTGGAAGGAAAATGACGGCAGAAACGAGAGCAAGTACGCTAACGCGAAATACGGGTTCACTTCGTGGAACGGGTCGTTTTTTTTTTTTTTTTCTATTTCTCAGTCATCGCGATAGCGGCTAGTGACATTGGCGGTGGCGACAGGCGCAACACCGCCAACCGACATGTTTAATGGATTGAGCCCATAACAGCCTACGCTCCGAAAAGCGCCCTGTATATATATATATATATATATATATATATATATATTATAAACGAGAAGGAAGGGGGTTAGCAGAGGGGCCCGATTTTTTATTACTCATATCATTAGAAGCCAACAAACACTGACGCTAAGGACAACATATGGGCAAATTACTTGTGCTTAATAAATGAAAGAAAGAAACGATAAATTAATGGAAATTAAAGAGGATGAAAAAACTTCCAGGGTTCTACTAGGACACATAAATACCCAAGAAAGTGGATGAGGAAACAGCGCCGCGGTAGCTCAATTGGTAGAGCATCGCACGCGACATGCGAAGGTTCTGGGTTCGGTTCCCACCTGCGGCTAGTTGTTTTTTCATCCACTTTAATTTCCATTAATTTATCGTTTCTTTATTTCATTTATTAAGCACAAGTAATTACCCCTATGTTGTCCTTGGTGTCAGTGTTTGTTGGCTTCTAAAGATATATATATATATATATATATATATATATATATATATATTTATTTATTTATTTATATACATATACACTTTTACTCCATAGGGATTAAGTGAAAAAAAATGACGGTGAGCTTTCCATCTACTTGACAGAAGACAATAATCAACTCTGCACCAGAGCAACGCAAGCAGCGCTAGATGGCGATTTGATGTAGGCTTGGTATCATTCTCAGGAATACAGGGCCTGATATCGGACAGCGGTAGCCGGGAGTCCTTCAAGAGGTCTTTCTTCTCCGCTGTAGATTTAAAAGGATGCAGGCCGTTTAAGGAAGTACACACCGAAATCTGCATGCCTTTGACACGTTGCTGCGTTGCCTATTACTCTGTATTTTTTACATCGCCACAGAAGATGATTTCGCCCAATGAAGTCCACTGATATTCATAGACAAAAAAATGACAATTGTATTTTGCCACTTAAGTCCTCAGCGATCACAGACATGCCCTATCAAACTAACCATGGAGAAAGCACACATGAGTACCGACAAAACAGCTCATGCTTAAAACTGAAGCAATGCAAGCGAAAGTAACCCTCAAGGCTACTGAAGCGCTACGTGTCTGGCGACTTAATAACCGCAGGTACGCTTAACAGCTTGCGACATATCTGCAGCAGGCGTGATGTCCTTGGACAAAGCTGGGGCGTAAGCAGGTCTGATCGCCGCGGCTACAGGGTCATCGTATGCTGTACAGTGTTCACAATTGATTATTTTATTGAATACGCTGCCCCGCGCGCTAAACAAAGTTACTGCATTCCCAACGTACGATGATAGTAAATTTCTTCGGAATTCATCAGCAGTTCATCGCTCTGTACACTGCAGGCCGAATTCGGTGCCGTTTGTTCGCAGCGTTTCTTTTCTGTCTCGCGCTCTTTGTCTGTGCGTGTGCGTGCGTGTCTGCGTGCGTCTGTACGTGTGTGCACATGTGTGTTCATTTCTCTACGTGGCGCAAGAGAACATGTATTAAAATTCTAGGAATGGGATACGGCGCCTTCTTCTTTCTTCTAACATCGGAGGCAGAGGGGATGGGATATGGCGATATGAGTAAAGGGCTCCTCAAGAAGAACATGACTGTTCTTCTTTCAATTCTCAGCTGTACTTGCGAGCATCGGTGACCGATTACAACGTTTAGCAGGCTGGTGAGGATAAGCTTTGAAGAAGTGGATGAGCAGCCCCATGTGCACATACCGTGTCAATGTTCAGCTTAAGCAGAATATTTTATGATGTGACCATAGACATATCGTTGGTGCTTTTCAAACTTCACAAGATTCGGGGGAAAAAAGTCCAAGGCGGAACTGCGAGCGACATTTTAATCCAACGCCCAATTTAGTGAGAAACCTGGTTGTACATGCCCGAGTGCTCACCACATTTAAACATCATAGCGTAATCTTGGAAATGCGCACCGCGTTGGTTTAAAGGCACGCTGCGCTGCTGAATTCGATGTCGCGAGTTTGATCCCGGAAGCGGCGACCTCATTTGATGAGTTCGAAATGAAAACACGCTGGCTTACTTGAATGTCGGTGCAGCTGGACAAAAAAAAAAGTCAGGTGGTCAAAATATTCCATAAGTTCTTCTTCACAATCAGATCGTGAATCCTACACCCAAAGCCGCAAAATTTTACCGCAATAGCGTTAAAGGCCCCGCGTCGCAGAAAATGAAGTGTCGGTGTCGGTGGAGTTTTCCGTGAGCGAAAATTTCCGTACATGTTTAGGGACATGTCTATACCGCACCTTGCTATATGACATGTGGAATATGCTGGTTATATTGACACATCATCCTATCACTAAAGTTGCTCATATGTTGTCTTACATTTTTGACAGTTATTTCTAGGAATTTTGAGAATGACAGCCCACAAACGAATGTCATAAAATGAAAAACCGAATGCGCCCGGCTTTTATGTTTTTCTCTTCTCAGACATAAATATTAAAAGTTCTAAAGTGCTTCGGGATCGTCCCACGCAAAAGACCACATTTCTACCAGAAAGCTCGCCTTCGTCCATAGCGTTCGCCGCCAGCGTTTTCCGGTAAACAATAAGGCCTGTCGAGATAGATATATACCTCATCTCGCAAGTACCTCGCCGCACTGTCGAAGGTGCGAGGCGTACACAGGCAATATCATTGCGCAGCGGTATATAGTTCCGCGCGTAACTGGCCCGTTATTGGCTACATTAGAAATTTTTATTTTTTGCTCGCGACATGATACGGTACCGCAATACGTCGCGTGTTATAGCCTTAGCGCATGAAGGTGGTATACTGGAAATTACTGTGGCAGTTACTGCCGGTAGCCATAAGAGCCACCCTAACCGTGATCACTTATAGCAACATGGCAGCGCGCATACAGCGCCGACCACTCCTTGCGATGCTAATTTGCGCATGTTACTGGCTCTGCGCCCTATCACCAAGAAACAAGTGGCAAAATTCGTCATCGCCAAGTGTCGGCTCAAGCTGAAGACAAAGCATCAGTTATATTTTGTCGTAATTATTGATATCGGCTGTTTGTTTTTACGCTGCTAGGACTACAGTCACAGCACCGAACCCTAAGACAGGTTTCATTTCTAATTAGCACATGGCGCCACAGCATTAGCATTCCTATGCATTGACGATGCGGAACGCTCTAAACGCCTTATTTCTCAGCGCATAATTAGTTTACTACCCTTTCTAGCCCGGAACGTGATAACGGTAACGCCAAAACGCCAAGTAGACGGCGAGCAGACGCTGTGCCACACGTGAACACTTCCAAGAGCATTCGTCCGTACTACTTGCCAAGGAGGCTGCAAGGCAAACGCAGGGCAAGGGTACAGGTGAAGCGAAGCGCCGCTGTCACATGCGTGTAATCAAAGTTTATGGTTGTAATGTCAAAATACTTTTTGCGTCAATCCACCAACCATGGAACATATACCAACATGATGGCAAGCAGATGCTCAGCATATGACGCAGCCCGGATGAGTGGTGTGCCTGTATGTACAGGGACGCTACATCTCAAGGGTCAAGGGGGCGCGCGTGTTGTAGGTTGAAACCGCTGTTACTCGCGAGGTGCGGCACACGCAAGGCGCGTGGGCGCGAGGTTTTGTGCGCGTACCCGTAGTTTGGCGTTTACCGTTACATAACCTGCTGTAGCTGGGACGCGTGAGAAGCCGTCAGGGATCTTTGAATGCTATCGGCGTTCGACTCCTAAAGGCGAAGCTTAAGCGTCGTCCAGATTTTTCTTACTTAATGTGAAAGCATTGTATGTCTGCCACAAAATTTGACAAGTAACAGGATGCAGAAATATAACCAGCAGGTTATATTTCTGCCATGTCCATCGCGACATGGCCGTCATTGCTGCCGCAGGCGCAGCGCCGCTTACACGGTAATAGGGAGGCAAGCTCACTGCTGTTCCTGAGCTCGCCCAACACCACCTAGATTTTTCAAGGCCTCCGCATCACCTCCTCGCCCAGGCGTGCGTCTATTTGTCGTACAAAAATCCCTCACGTGACCTGATCCTAGGTGCCTAGGGACAGCATCGTTTAGGGATTTTTGAGAAGGCGCGATGCTGGCGCCGAGCGACGCCGTGGCGTGTTCGTCCTCGGCGTGATCGTTCTCTGGACCGCGCGTTGTTCAACCAACATTGCTCATGTGATCGTGGGTGCGTTGCTTGTGTGTTGGTTGCAGGTTCTGTGTTACTTGGCGGAAAGCCGTGAGTAGTGGCAGTGCGGCAGTGCGGCTTTGGCTGCGGTGAGCTCTGGCATTACAGAATCTGCGTTGTGTGACCCGTGCTTTCTTGAGCACCCGGCGGTGGTGACAATTGAAATATCGAAGTGGCCTAGCGCCTCGGCAGAGAAGTTCTGCGAACCGCGATGTGGCGTCGCCGTGTCCGACTTTGCTTAACGGACATCGAGGGATGTTCTTCTCGCTGCAAGTCATGTAAATGCAATTGCGTCGACCGCCCACCGTTACGCGCTGAATGTGTGTTTAGTATGCTGTGCTTCAAACGAGTGGTGCAACCGTGCAGCGAGGATGGCGGAGGAGCCGAGTGGCTTAGGGTTTGCGCGTTCACAGACATGTGCTCTCGTCTCATTAGCGGCTGTCGCGGGACTGTGGTGTGCTAGCTCCTTGCCTAGTGTGAACTTTACGACGCTAACACACAACATGTTCACGATTTTCCGCGCTATATGTTATTTGCATGACGGCCGAGTTGAAAAGGAAACATATAGTGTTCGTTGCGTTTGTGTGTTGTAAATTACTTTCTATTGTGGAAGTTCTGGGAGTCTCATTACGCAAGGAGTGCGAACGTAAACATAAACACATATGTGTGTCTGAAATATTGAATTACCCATAATACCCTTTACGACTGATGAGTGGGCTACACGGCTTGTGTGAATCAGCTACCGTATGTTGCGACGCTCTTTCGTGTGGTAGAATGATGCATGGTGCGCATTTATTTCTGTACTGTCGTAAAAACCATTTGTTTATTCACTCAATACAAATGTACGGCTTCTTCGACGCAGTACAGCTTAGTTACGCGGTGAAGCATACTAAAAGTGGGAGGGGGCCGCATCAGCCAGCATAGTATGTCCACTTAGGCGACTTGAGAGGCGGCGGGAGCGCGAGTGTATAGTTAAAGAACTCTTAGTATGTCCAGTGACAATGGAGATCATTAACAGTAGCCCCAAAGTAGTGGACCACCACCAGAACAAAGGCATGTAGTATGCCTTTGTTCAGCAATGTTTACAGCAATAACTGTTATGGGCTAACTCCCCTGGTTGTTCTGATGTCTACTGGTGTTGGCACTGGAATTCCCGAATTTCTTGCTAGAATATTGCAAATAAAGTTCTCAGTGTGCTGCGAGGATTCAAACATACCATCAAAAGAGTGGCAGTCCACAATTCTACATTTCAGCCACTCTGCTGAAGGTACAGTCGTGGTGAATACTGATCCCGGAGAGCGTGATCTAGCCAACAGGTGCCATGATTGGCTAACACCTGCTCAATGTCTGCGTACTGTATATAGAGCTGGCATCCACAACTTCAAGTTCTTACACATCACCTTCCCACTTGTGAAGGCAGTCCTATGTTAAATTGTCTTCTTACATGTGATGACAATGATTGGGTGCATCTGCTTCATTAATCTTCTTCTAGTGCTTGGCTTCTCAGATTTACCGGATGGAGCTGTTGGTGTCTTGTTTTCCTCAAGCAAAACGCGAGACCTAGCAATGGGTAGCCCAAATATAGATTTGAGAAAACCAAAACGAATTCAGCAGTAAGAAGCTGAAGGGTTGTTTGGTGTAGATCAGTGGCTAAGTCCGGATATGAAAGAGGAGGAAGAAAAGCCGAGTCTTTCCACTTCAACACTGTGAGGCGCAACTCCCACAAACAAATACGACTCTTACTTATTTTACTTTTTTAAGGAGATTACCAACTTGCATTGGCAAGTGTTCACTTCAACAAAGACTGCATGAAGTAAGCTTCCTGCGCATATTTCACCAGCTACTGCATCATTGTTTCACATGAGTGGAACTGCAATTTTCTTTATGCCACAACTTGCCCAATTTTGTGTTTTGCAGTAGGATGTTAGCAGTGGTATTAAGGCACTTAAATACTCATGAATAGTAGTAGAGAGAAAAAAAGTAAGAAAGCAGTGGCTTTTTGTGCGTAGACTATGCATACACCTGGTGCTCTTAAGGTCATTTTTCCCTATCCGCTAAACCATTCTAAACAAGAAAAGTTTATACACAATTAGTTTATACACAGACCACAACTAAACCACAGGCATCGTTGGTAAGCAAAGTATACTTATTCAGTGACATTTCCTGCAGCTCTGCTATTGGGGTTTCCTTCCTTTTCAGATGTGCAGGTTCATTAAGAAGTCTTGATAGAGTTTGACAATTTTAATCGTTGAAAGACTTAGCGAAACCTTTCTCGGGTTGTTTTTTCTTGGTTTCAGACTCAGCACATTGCATTTAAGGTATGTTTTCTGTGTTTGTTGCTTTTTCTTTATGGGTAGCGCATGTCAACATTTTTTACACCATTTCAAGTATGTGGTGCCATAGACTGTTCTTAGATGGAGTCTTGCCCTTTCATTCTGTACAATATGATGTCGGTTTTTTGTGTCCAAGGCCATTTTACAGCGTGATTGTAGCATTTTGCTAAGTTTTGCCTCTGTCACCCAAGCGTGAAAGATTGCTACCCACTGCTGGTGACATGACACATGTCACATTTCTTTTTCAATAAAAGGAAGTCTGTCACTTATCCTGTGCACTGGTCGACTTTTGTATCTTTGAATTCCAACTTGTTGCCTATATTTGCTCTTTTGTTGCATTTCAGATTAGGAATGGCTATCATAATTGACATTTAACCATATTGCACACAATGTGGATGATATGTAATTGCAATATATGACCACCATAAATATAATAGAAGTTCATTATTTAAGAGTAGTGCCTTTGCATGGTGGTGCAGCCAAGAATTGTGGCTATAAGGTACCAGTGCTGCAGATAGCACTGCTTGTGCAGAATATAATTCAACTCTACTACTTTCAAACATCATTGTCTTTATCTGCATTTTTATAGCTCCAGTTTCTGTGAACAACACACATCCGGTGGAAGAGTGGCTTGCACCTGCAGTTGGGCACAATGAATAGCCACATTTCTGCCCGTTTTCATTTTATTAGCATATTAGTAAAGGCAGTTGTTTTTATAGAAGCCTTTTGCCCAGTGTAGAAGCCGCTGCAGGGTGTCAGGATCTCAGACACATCTTCAGCTTTGCAAGGGACACAGCATCTGGCACATAGTTTGTCACAGGCCATGTATTCGGGACAAGTTGAGTTCACTCACTAGCAAAGGGAGGACCAAGATTGTTGGATATGAAGTAAACCGCCTGTATACTCAGTGGCCTTCTTTTCGTGTGACATATGTGGGTATAGCCACTCTTGTTTTAAGCACTTCTTGTCCAGCAGTGGTCGTTTGCTTTTGAAACACTCAGGATAGCTTTCAGCAAGCTGGACAGGAATAACACGGAAAAACCAGCACAAGTTAATTGTCGCACTTATCATGCGAAGCTTCGTACAGTATGATGAGGGCATAAATAAATGAGGGTGTTCTTTAAGGCCTTGTAGCACATGTCACGAGTTTGGAGCAACATGATGTATAGCACTTTTTTGATCGCATGCTATAGGTTTAGCAGGTGTGGCCATGGTTGAAGTGCAGTGCAAGGTCAAGAAAACAGATATCTATGAGCAGCACCCTGGTAAAGGAGACTCTAGGAAAACTAGTGGGAAGCCTGTTGAACATCTGGTTGACCTACTTGCTGGCTCCATCAGGCAAAGTATGATAAAGAGAAGAAAGTCATCAACACAGAAGGCTTTTGCATATAAACACTGTGCTAAGGTCATAACATGCCAAGAAGTCTTAGCGCGCAGGCTATGCACGACCAACTACATATGCTTTCTGTTCGGACATTGCTCATTGTAACTAACAAGGATGGAGTGGACAAAAAAAGAACAGCAGCTCCATTATTTGGTTTCACTGGTATGAACAGTGTGTTGTGAGTGTACATTGCCATACTCCCCAATGCCTTCTTGGGTGACATCAGCAAGGACCAGCTTGAGGCAAATGGTAGTAGACGTCTTTACAAGCTAAAAATGCATGCATGCATGGAGAGCACATTGTGTCCAAAAAGTAGGCACTTCACAGGGGCACTGGAGAAGGAACAGGTTATTAACAGTGGGCGAAGACAAGCCACTAAACACCCAACACTGTTGCCATGTAACGACCTCTGAAACAATCTCTCTTAAAGAGGAAATCATTTTGTGTATCCATAAAGAGGGCAGATGGGCAAAGCCCCTTCACTAATGCTGCCAGCTTCAAAAGCCCATTTTGCACATCCTGTATGCTTCCTTCTTAAGATTTTGCTGGGTGCAAGCATTCTATTGTCCAAAAGCTGTCATTGAGAGCACTGTTGGTTTTATGGCAATAAAGTTCAGAAGCAATTGTAACAAACCTCCCTTCCTAGTTGGCCTCGATGCTCACGGTGCTTATGAAGCAGCACCATGAGGCAAGCAAGGTGAACGGATGCCTCCAAGCCCTTGTTCATTTATCACACTGTTCTGTTAGTAACAACCACGAGACTTGAAACCAACAAGCTCAAGTTTGGCACTCGCATGGTTACTGCGGAGGATCCATAAAAAGCACAAAACCAGAAAACTCAAGGAAAAGGATAAAGCACCATTTAACACTTAGTATTGCTACAGCCCACCCCTTTCTTTTATTTTGTCTGGTCGTGCTACATCTTTTTACTATAGATATGCATGAACTTAGGTGATGTTCCCAATCGGTGTCCAATTTTTATATACACTATGTGCTGGTTCAAAGAGGTTCGAAACACTGCAATGGAAGCTTCAAGTAGAAAAGGTGCCTGGAAGAAAAAAAAAGCTGTGCTGCAACCATCTCGGGAACATCTTGTCCCTTTAATAAAAATTGTGCTTCCATATTACCTTGAGCCCTCCAGTTTAGAGTAAAGTACCAGTGAGCTTATGAACAATGAATCAATTCTCAAAGAGCATGTGCAATCCAGCCAAAAGCAGGGGCAAGAATCCGCACTGTGCTCCTGCATTGAAGGTGAATAACACGTACCATAATGAGTAAGCTTTCTGCAATATGAATTTTTAATGTACAAAGAATTGTCAATGAAGCTTACCACGAGCACAGATGCACTTGCAAATTATGTCACAATTGAAAATAATGAGCACAGTGTAAACCTATGTGCCCTTTCCACTCCTAGTATGCTTTACTGCACGATGGTTATTTACACCCCTGTATTGCGGTGTAGCAAGGTACAAAAGAAACTTTGCATAATTAGGCTTTTTAGTATTATCTTTCTCGCAATACACTAATATTTCGCGGTGAAGCTTAAGCAATGTACTGCGGTGAAGCATACTAAAAGTGAAAAGGGGCCACTGTCACTGGACATAAGAGTTCTTTAATCATACACTCGCGAACCCGCCTCCTCTCATGTCGCCTAAGTGGACATACTATGCTGGCTGATAGCGGCCCCATCCCACTTTTAGTATGCTTCACCGCGTAACTGTAGTGTACTGCGGCGAAGAAGCCGTACATTTGTATTGAGTGAATAAACAAATGGTTTTTACAACAGTACAGAAATAAACGCGCACCAAGCATCAGTCTACCACACGGAAGAGCGTCGCAATATACGGCAGCTGATTCATACAGGCCGTGTAGCCCGCTTATCAGTCGTCAAGGCTATTATGGGTAATTCAAAATTTCACACACATATGTGTTTATGTTTACGTTCGCACTCCTCGCGTAATAAGACTCCCAGAACTTCCACAATAGAAAGTAATTTACAACACACAAACGCAAAGAATACTATATGTCTCGTTTTCAACTCGGCCGTCATGCAAATGACATATAGCGCGGAAAAACGTGAATATGCTGTGTGTTAGCGTCGTAAACTTCATACTAGGCAAGGAGCTAGCACACCACAGTCCCGCGACAGCCGCTAATGAGACCAAGACGGGAGCACATGTCTGTGAACGCGCAAACGGAGCCCCTTAGCCACTCTGCTCCTCCGCCACCCCCGCTGCACGGCTGCCCCACTCGTTTCAAGCACAGCACACAAAACACACATTCAGCGGTGAACAGTGGGCGGTCGACGCAGTTGCATTTACATGACTTGCAGCGAGCAGCACATCCCTCGGTGTCCGTTAAGCAAAGTCGGACACGGCGACGCCACATCGCGGTTCGCAGAACTTCACTCCTGAGGCGCTAGGCCACTTCGATATTTCAATTGTCACCACCGCCGGGTTCTCAAGAAAGCACGGGTCACACAACGCAGATTCTGTACTGCCAGAGCTCACCGAGGCCAAATCCGTACTGCCGCACCGCCACTACTCACGGCTTTCCGCCAAGTAACACAGAACCTACAACCAACGCACAAGCAACGCACGTACAATCACATGAGCAATGTTGAAGAACGCGCGGTCCAGAGAACGATCATGCCGAGGACGAACACGCCACGGCGTCGCTCGGCGCCAGAATCGCGCCTTCTCAAGAATCCCTAAACGATGCTGTCCCTAGGCACCTAGGATCAGGTCACGCGAGGGATTTTTGTACGACAAATAGACGCACACTAGCAGTTCCCGTTCAAAAATGTTATTGCCGGCTACTGCGGCATCCTTGACTTGGCTCTTACATGGCTATTCTCTAGTGGCTTCGGCTAGTAGGCATCAAAGCCATTTTTCTTTATTTTCGCCACGCCTATACTACCTATGTTATACTTTTTAAAATATTACCAAGGAAACTTTGTACCATGTCTTGCATATTTGCTGCGAATTCTTGCTGCAACAGTGTTTTATGTTGAAATTTATTTGCGCTTCAATGCTCATGTTGGACTATATCCTGCGTTTGTTGGGAACATTGAGTCAAGCAGTAAGCACATGGTACGCACATTGCTGACGCAGCTGACGTGACTGTGGACATGTTTTCGCGGATGAGCCGGAAACCTGAGCAAGCTGTTTCATCTGCGAAGGCTTCAATTACATGACGGAACGTGTGTACCCTCAGTTCGGAAATTCCTGGCAGTTGCTGCGCCCCAAACTGCAGATCGAACTATGGCGGCGGTCCGAGCAGCGCGAGTGTCCGCGTCTATAAGTTTCCTGCGGACGAGACACAAAGGGCAGCGTGGACAAAAGCTATATCTCGTGAAAATTTCGTGCCGACGAAGCACACAGTGGTAAGCATCGCTTTTTTTTTCTGCTTTTCAGAATGCTTGTGCTAAATTTAGGTGATTCGTGCCGCATTTTTTCTGTAACTTACTTGGGAGAGCAGAACCTTTTTATTATTACGTTGCTTGCCGAGTTTTGGTTCTCAGTTATTTAGCTTGCCGAATTGTGTGTGCCTGTTCCCTATGCATAACTGACCCCCGTTTTACTTTATTTTTAGGTGTGTGAAAAACACTTTGAGAAGAGTGACTTCGTCACGTTTGCATCGTACAAGGACTTGAAGACTGGAAAAGTTATTGAAATGCCGCTGGAGCGTGCTCGCCTCAAGCCAACTGCTGTGCCCAGCCTTCTTCCCGGCTGCCCGAAATATATGTCTCAACCAAAGCGAACGTTGGAAGCTCCTGCAGAAAAGAAAGCTCGATTCGAAGCAGCATCGGTGCGAAAAACGATGGAGCTTTCTGTTGCTGCGCAAGAAGAAGATCGCAGGAGCGAAATTTGCAGTTTTGACGAACTTTGTTGTGCCCTTCCGACGCTAAAGACTTCAAACTTCTGGACTGTGATCACTAGACAGTCAAGGGTTTTGTTTCTTGACCTCTCCCTCGACTGTGCTCCCGCAGTGCGCTCGTCAGTGGGGGTGTTAGAGGATATGTCTGTTCAGGTGTTCCTCGGAGGGTCCCGTCTTCACATTGGAGATGTCTACGTGCCATCAGAGGTAAAGGATTTAAGGGAGCTTGACCGAGTGCTGCAATCTGTGGAAAAGCTGCAAAGTTTTTGTTCTGATAACAGTGAAAAAGAAAAGGAACACCAGCTACTTTCAACTGTGCTGATGCTCCTGGATGAAGTGAACAAGGAATATGAGCTACAAAAACGTCATGGATGGAACTTAGAGGTACTGAAATTTGTGAGAAGCTAAGTCGAGCTTGTGTTGAGAAATATGCCGCGATATCCACCAGATGTGCTTGTGTTTTCAGGTCTGCTCTATACCATTTCTGCACATGCGTACAAGTTCATCAGAAGTTTTCTTGAAGTTAAGCTGCCACACCCAGACACCATTCGACGATTATGTTCCTCATACCACTTGAATCCAGCTCTTGAGCAGCAAGATTTTTGTTTTTTGAACTATGCTAATACTGTCTTGCAAGCAATGGCCGAGCATGAGCGCACTGTAACATTAATGATGGATGAGATCCATCTTCAAACCTATTTTGAATACAAAGGATTATACAAAGGAATACAAAGGATACAAACGTTACAGGTGCCGCAGCCAATAGTTCCAATCCAGCTAACACAGCATATGTGTTCATGTTGCAGAGCCTTTTGTCGAGCAACAAGGATGTGGTTCACATTTTACCAGTCGCACAGATCGATGCAAAAGCATTGCATAAATTTTTGCTAAAGCTCATCATTGACCTTGAGTCACTTGGTTTCAAGGCACTAGCAGTTGTTTCAGACAACAATGCTATAAACCAAAAAGCCATGACATTTTTTGCTAGCCCCCCTAAAGCCAGTATTGTTTACCCACATCCAGCCGATTCCTCTCGTCCACTGTTCTTTATTTTGGACCCTGTACACCTTCTTAAGTCGATCAGGAACAACTGGCTAAACCAGAGAAATAGTGGAAAGTGCATGTATTACCCTGATCCGAGTAGCAATGACCCAAAGCCACCTATTCTTACTGCATCATTTAAATATTTCTCTGATTTACATGACGCTGAGCAGAATAACCTTTTAAAGCTCGCACCAACGCTTTCACTAAAAGCACTAAACCCATCAACTATAGAGCGTCAGAACGTTAAGCTGGCTCTCAGAATATTTAACGAATCGACAGTTGCTGCATTGCAATGCTCCACAGTGCAACATGCCAAAGGAACGGCAGATTTCATTAACGCCATTTTGACATGGTGGCGAGTAGCAAATGTAAAGACACCGAGAAAGGGTCAACGCTTACGTGATGAAATGCAGTATCCGATTGTGTCAACAACATGTCCACAGCTGGAAGTGTTGAGAAAAATAGCAGAGTGGCTAGACTACTGGGCTAGCCTCAAGCAGGATGCCGGCCACTTGACGAAAGTATCGCAGTTGGCTTTTGGCAACACAAGCCACGCTCTGCATGTGATCTCTCTATACTGCCTGGAAGAGCTAGGATTTCAGTATGTGCTCCTTGGCAAATTTCAAACAGATTGCCTTGAAGACAGGTTTGGGAAGTACCGCAAGCTATCTGGTGCCCAATACCACATCTCGATCAGGCAGATCTATGAATTTGAGAACAAGCTTAGGCTTCAAAAAGCACTGGACTTTGCCTGACCTGGACGTTATTGCACAGCCAATCCCTACCGTAAGTGTTGATTGACTTCGTGGAGAGTTCACCACAGCAGTGACCGATGCTGATGTCGCTAAAAAATTGTCAATGATTCCCGCTGTTACATATGTTGCTGGGTATTGTGCGCATGTGACAATGACAAAGCTCATGTGCTTGTCCTGCAAAGAAAACCTTATACTGGAGAATATCAGTTTGGACCACGAAGACACACTGCTCATTGTAGGTATGACACGAGGAGGACTGAAGTTTCCGTGTGCTGTTGTGGTGAATGCTGTGCTTTGTACAGAAATAATTCTTGATAAGTTGAGGAGTGAGGAGTTGGCGTCAGAATTTCTTGCTCTTCCAAATCAGAAAGAGGCCCTTGTAGCTCTTGTGTCAACCGAACTGCATGATTCTGGAGGCCTTGATGACCTTGGTGCCTGTAATTCTGGCCACTCGCCAGAAAACGTCATGCACCATATTTTGAGTGCAGCTGCCAACACGCTGTTGAATAATTTGTGCAAAACCAAAAATGACAAAACTGTTTTAAATAGGAAGCGTAAATTGCCAACTCTAAAGAGCTGAAAATTGATGTCCGTTTGGTTTACTGGCAACTGCTTTTCAGTAGTGATAGTTTCTTGCACATCTAATTACATGGTTATGATAGCTCTGTATTAAGCCATCTTATATTTTGTTCACGCTCTTTTTATACTAAGCCACTGCTGCATATAGCACTGTATCGGGTGAGAACTTGTGTTCGAAAATGTATCGCTTTTGTATGATGGACATGTATATGTAAATATCTATGCTTGTTGCTGTTTGAGACACTGTGGTGGTCAACAAACTGTACATTTTTATTCTGTGCTTGAGGTATATATCTCACCATGTCACACAACTTGTTCACGGCTGCCTTTGTGTATGTGTGAAGCGCTGAAATAAACTCTTGATTCCCTGTATTCATTGCATATCTTTTTGAAGTCTTTCAGGCGTGTTTTGAGATATCTGTGCAGCATGAAGTGCTTATAGATCAACACATGAGGGAAGCTAACAGTCACCACAGCCGAGGAAAGTGTAGGGGGTAAAGAAGTGGTGGCAAACAATAGGAAGTGAATATGTTAATCATTTTGTGGCTGCAAGGTAAATGACTAGTTATAATAAAAAAGAAACGATATGCAGCAGGTTGGATCTGAGCCCACGACCTCGGAATGGATTTCTTATGAATGAGTTACTGTAAGGCTAACAAATGGGCTTTTTGCTTCCAAAGCTGAGTTAAAAAAATAATTTCAGGGAGAAAAAGAACAAGCATGAATGCTAAGTTCGCCGTGCAGTAAATGACAAAGGCCTGCGGCTTCTCATGCCTGAATTAGCCTAAAAACCATGTGACGTACTCTCGAGGGGTACATCTGTTAATAGGGACATTTTAAATAACAGTAAGGCGGCACAAAACATGCGGTATCTTTGAAAACAGGTCCTCTGATGGCAAGCGAGAGACACCGTGTCGGGTGAAGCTGACTTCCAGGCCGATCCCTTATGCGTGACGTCACGGACGTGTGCGGAGGCCTTGAGCTAATCTAGGTGGTGTTGGCTCGCCGGACCGGCGGTCACGTGGGTCCACAGAGTGTGGCGAGGGACGGGTAGCCACGGCGAGCGGGCAGAGTAGTTTGGAAGACCGAGTAGCGGGGCGTGCACCGAGAGGCAGCTCAAGAGGTGGTCGGCAGGCTGAAGCCCCGAGGCCGGACTCTTCGCCGGTAGATCGATAGACGGTGCAAGTGCGTCAAGATTTTCGCCAGGGAGGTACCAGCAGCCCGACGTTTCCTCAGATCGGGTTCGTGGCGAGCACGCCACAGATAAGCCTCGTATTCGAACCTGCTCTCGGAACTTTCCACCGGACTCTTATATTTTTAATCGCGTTCCCTCTGTAATTTAATTATTCATCGCATATTCATTTTTGCATGTTCTATACACCAGAACACCGTGAATTCTAAGCGCGCCGCCATATTGATGAGCGCCGGTCGCGCCATCTATCCCAAGCGCCGCGAAGTAGCAGGCCTGGGCTGCCACGCTGGGAGATGCGACCCGCCGTGAAAGCGAAACTTGGGCTTTTTAGCTGGGCGGAAGGCGCGTTTCGCGTTTTTTCTAACCTGTCATTTGCGCTGTCTCGATTCAATCAAACTTCAAGACCTCATGCAAGTCCGCAATGGCCACACTGAGTGCTGTGCAGACTGCAGAAGCGAATATATCGGGTAAGTACGCTATTACGTTTGTACAAACCGCGCGCTATGGGCTAGAACACGTGTGAGCTTTTTGGCACGTAACCTGTGAAGGATTTTACAGCACTGTGTTGGTGCCATATTTTATTAAAGCACGCAGAACATTGTCCTCTGCACTTTCAGTTTGGTCTTGTTTGTCATGGTCAGTACTGGGTTGGCCGCGTTTGGCAACCAACTGGCGAGCTCGTTTGACTGCCTGGTTAGCAGACGCCTGCCCTTCACCACCTGCACATTGAAAACAAAATAGATGTTATAGTAAGAAGGGCTGTAGTTCTTTCCCATGCCATCACTGTTGCGAAGATATAAAGTCCTCTCAAAATGAAATAGAAAATACACCAAGCCAATTGTATCGTGCAACCACTTAAGAGTACAACATTCAGAACACAAGCCTACAGCACTCGAACAAACAGCATATGATGCTAAACCTACACTCAATGGAAAATGAGGAACTACAGTAGTTATAATGTTCAACTACATGTGCAGTCAAAGCCCGTTTAACAGGGCGAGCATGACAGACGCAGGTGTTGTACAGTTGCACAAACCATGACAGGGCACATAAAATTACCATCCCTACTTAAAGCTGCATCATCAGGGACCCCTTTGGTACAAGACAACAACCGCGCCTGCATTCCAAAAAATTAGCCCCACCAACTGCAGCTACCTGGTGTCAGACCTGTTTCGCTTGTGCGAGGCCATATCGGATTGTTGGCGCTCTCTTAGAAAAAACAGTAAAAAAACTGGTGAGAACGAGCAAAATTTTGTCACAGAAAACAACAATAATTAGGCACCTTATTTTCCTCGCCATATGAACGGAAAAATTTTGCGCTTTGCCCTGCATAACAGCACGCACGCAGTTTAGAGCTCAGGAGGCTCAAATGAATTCGTTACGAATGACACCTGCAACACCAGCTCGTAAAGACAGGCGCGCTGCAAGAACACCTTCGGCGACGAGCAGTCGTCGATTACGTTTTTGTGGACGCATGCTACGTGACGAGCGGACTTCGGTTTACTGTCGTTAGCAATAACGCTCACCAGCACAACTTGCCGTTCACGCTTAATGGTCATGCCGTGCACCAGCTGCAAGTATCGCTAACCGCAAACTCAACTGTTCCGCTTAACCGTCGGGAGCTCTGCCTGAATTAAAACACGAAAAGGCTTGCCTTCCTGTTATAGCCAAGACGAAGCACCGGCACGGGATTCTGCTCTGTAGACTTGTTGTCCAGAAAGTGCTCGGAGCAAACCTGCGTGTTACGCATATTACGTTCGTAGGGCGCAAAGTTGAACGTGGCACCAAAATATACACAGATCGAATACTCACTCGTGCATTTTCACTGGGTTGGTAGTACTTCTTACTCACTGCAGCTATCCACCGGTGGCGCAGCTTGTCATTCTTCGTTGCGGACGGAAATCGGTGCAGGCTGAAAACACCGCACCGGCACGATTCCCTACGTGTATTGTGCTCTTCGCAAACAGCGCTAAGCAACCGGCTCCTTTTCCACTGGTTATTTTGGCATCCAAACACGACGCAATGATGCCCAGATGACTTCTTGTACTTTGGATCCGCGTGAATGGGCACATTTGCGCACTTTGGAGTCCTAGAGCTAGCGCTTGCCATGTCTACTGGTCGCCGGCGAACACACTTTGGCTAGAGTGCACTAGAAAGATGTTCTAGTACACTCTACTTTGGCAGCCCAGTACAATATGGCGCTGGTCGACCGGGCAATCCGGGTGCGAGAGTATGCGTTCGGTTAGTCTGGGTGCGAGGCTAGCGTATTCTGGTCTATAGGTAAATGCACGGGGGCTGGGCTTGTCGCCCCATCCCCTCCTGTTCGGAGAGTGCGAATACATTACCCCCAATCTTTGACAATGTCCCATGAGGTAGAAAAGCCGGCATTGTCCCCAACGAGTGGTCCCAAACATCAATGGTCACCAACGTCATCGGTGGCTTGTATGACGTTCGCAGTAATACAGAAGATAGTAAGCGGTATAACAACGTTAAT
Organism: Dermacentor andersoni; assembly: GCF_023375885.2. NCBI lineage: Eukaryota > Metazoa > Arthropoda > Arachnida > Ixodida > Ixodidae > Dermacentor > Dermacentor andersoni. The sequence goes on from NC_092815.1 coordinate 201,529,915, forward strand.
TAACAGTATCTATGGGTAAGTATTGTGAACTGAACTGAATTAAGGTTAATTACAATTAAGTAAAGTGAATTCAAGTTAAAATAACTTAGAGTAGAGTACCTTAAGGTGGACTAAAGTTAATTAAGGTGAAGTAAAGTGAATGAAGCTGAATTAAAGTGCATTAAGGGTGGCAAAAATTATAGCGAGGTGGATTAAAGTGAATTAAGGGGGGTAGAAATTAGAGCAACGTGGATTAATGTGTGTAAAGTGTAGTAACCTGAGATCTATGAATGTGAAAGAAAGAACTTATATGAAGTTTGCGTAGGCATTCGTGTGTGTGTCAGTGTGGTATAATGAAGTAATCACAATATCAACTCGTATATAGCTACTTGGCGATGCGTTCTGAAGGGTCGCCGTCTGGTGATTAATGGACGCAGAGAAAAGAAAGAAAAGAAAGTAATGCAAACATCTTGACGTATTTAAGAAGTCTGTAACGGTGATGACTAAGTTACAATGCGTTCACATTTGAATCACGTAGGGATACTCAAGTGACTTAATTTTTTTAAGCTTAGAAAGGACCTTGCCATTGTCATAGAGAGCGTGCCTTTGTATTATACGTTTTCTAGACACAGCTTTATATATTCTCAGTTTCGTTCCGAATGTGCGGTATATTCGACCTTATTCTGCGCTGAAGCAGAGCAGTGTTATTCGCTGTATCCGTCATACACTTTTCGCAGCACCCAAATATACGCAATACGAATTTCCATTAGAGTATAAATTTTAGCGTTTTGTATGTGTTTCAGTTTACAACGCTTGTAAAGAGGTAAGTTAGCCTTCAATTTCTCAGAAAGTTGTACTACGCAGGCTGCTCGAAAATGACATGAAAGGGCGGTGGAGATAAAAGACCCATTGGTAAATTGTGCACTTCGCCTCATGTTTTGTCCGATCCCACTTTCGTGTTCTTTACCAGTAGCGTGCGGGCTAGGACTTCCTCGGATTTAAGTATTTTGTGATGTGACAGGCCGCTTGAGAGTAAAAATTTAATCTGCAATCTTCCTTAAAGCCACTACCAAGCCCAGTTGCAACGCTTGGCTCAGTACCTTGTGATCACTAAATGATCTTTGCATTCACTAAAGCAGCTAGTCACCAGAGGCTTCAATGCGTGCAGTGGGCGGCCAGGGTGGGAACCGAGAAACGTGACTAAAGTCATGACTGCAGGCTCGAACATCATTTCATGTCACGCGGAGCCGCCGATAGCACAGGATGCGCCTCCTCAGACGGGAGTTTCAAAGCTTGCGCAAACAAACGGTGATATTGGGACAAGCAGTTGCTATGATTTTGCTACATACTTTATACTCGCCCAATGATCGAAATCCGGATCCGGACAATGATCCGGACAGGCCGCCATTGAAATCTGAACCTGGCAACGTTTCACGCTAGAACGTTATCTAGTGAGGCGAGTCTAGCAGTGCTATTGGAAGAATTAGAGGGCAGTAAATGGGATATAATAGGGCTCAGTGAAGTTAGGAGGCCAAAAGAAGCATAAACAGCGCTAAAAAGCGGGCACGTCCTCTGCTACCGGGGCTTAGCCGAGAGACGACAACTAGGAGTCGGATTCCTGATTAATAAGAATATAGCTGGTAACATACAGGAATTTTAGAGCATTAACGAGAGGGTGGCAGGTCTTGTTGTGAAACTTAATAAGAGGTACCAAGTGAATGTCGTACAGGGGCGCTATAACGTAAAACTATTCCAAACTTTTCTATTCCAATTGTGCTATCAGCCCTCCACGGTTGGTCAAAAACTTTTTTCGACCGCGCCCACTTCACCTGTCTTTCACGCGACGTCACGAAAACCGCAAAACCTCCCCATCTTTTATGATGTGTACACACTGATTATGCATGATTTGACAGAAAAAAAGGAAAACAGTTATTTCTGATTCGAGTCTTTTTCTCCATTAGCCCTCGGCTATTGGTAAAAAGTTTTCGGGCTGCACCCACTTCATCTGCTTGTCACGCGACGTCACAAAACCGCACAAACTCACCGCGTCAAAGTGACGTGTACACGATAAAGATGCATTAATATGCCGAACAAAACTTAATTTTCTTCGGAATAGCCGCAGGCTGCCCCGTTCCGAAAGGAATAAAAGATGGCTGCCGCCGATCGCTAAGACGCTGGCTACTCGCACCTGCCGGAGAGCATGGGTGTATTTGCGTATAATAAACCTTCTTGCGTGGCCGTGTAACGTTTTCGAGCCCTTTCATCACGTTTACCACCTCATTCTGCCAACTCTTCTTTGCTGAGGGTCAGCTTTAGCGTCATGCTTAAGCTTCCGTTGCATGCCGCCGTGATTTTCGACCAGCCACCACAAGCGAAGTAGGAGAAAGCCGACCAATCGCAAACGCCGGCACCACCCTCTTCATGCGGTTATCGATTTTCAGTGCACAGGCTCTGCCCCAGTGAATCCCTCTCCACTCGAGCGTGCTGCTCGCCTCTTGTCAGCCAATTAGATACGACAAGCCGCTCAGTGTAGGCAATGTTATTCGTTTTTCAAGCAAACAAAAGTGACCTCCTATGAACGAGGAGAGCGTTTGATTGGTCTGTTCAGACAACCCTGCGGGTGACCGCCCGGTGCTTGCGTCGGTGGTTACGCAAATTTGACGTCAGGAGATTGGAATAGAAACATATTGGAATAGCTTTACGTTATAGGGCCCCAGGTCTACGCCCCTACATCCAGTCATGATGACAAGGAAGTCGAAAGCTTCTATGAAGAGGTGGAATTGGCGACGGCTAGAGTGAAAACAAAATACACTATACTGATGGGCGACTTCAATGCCAAGGTAGGCGAGAAGCAGGCTGGAGACAAGTCAGTGGGGGAATATGGCATAGACACTAGGAATAGCAGGGGGGAGTTATTAGTAGAGTTTGCGGAACATAATAATATGCGAATTATGAATACCTTCTTCCGCAAGCGGGATAGCCGAAAGTGGACGTGGAGGAGCCCGAACGGCGAGACTAGAAATGAAATAGACTTTATACTCTGCGCTAACTCAGGTATCATACAAAATGTGGACGTGCTCGGTAAGGTGCGCTGCAGTGACCATAGGAGGGTAAGAACTCGGATTAGCCAAGACCTGAGGAGGGAACGAAAGAAACTGATACACAAGAAGCCGATCAATGAATTAGCGGTAAGAGGGAAAATGGAGGAATTCCAGATCAAGCTACAGAACAGGTATTCGGCTTTAACTCAGGAAGAGGACCTTAGTGTTGAAGCAATTAACGACAATCTTGTGGGTATCATTAAGTAGTGTGCAATAGAAGTCGGTGGTAACTCCGTTAGACAGGATACCAGTAAGCTATCGCAGGAGACGAAAGATCTGATCAAGAAACGCAATGTATGAAAGCCTCTAACCCTACAGCTAGAATAGAACTGGCAGAACTTTCGAAGTTAATTAACAAGCGTAAGACAGCTGACATAAGGAAGTACAATATGGATAGAATTGAACATGCTCTCAGAAACGGAGGAAGCCTAAAAGCAATGAAGAAGAAACTAGGAATTGGGAAGAATCAGATGTATGCGTTAAGAGACAAAACCGGCAATATCATTACTAATATGGATGAGACAGTTCAAGTGGCTGAGGTGTTCTATAGGGATTTATACAGTACCAGTGGCACCCGTGACGATAATGGAAGCGAGAATATTCTAGAGGAATTCAATATCCCACAAGTAACGCCGGAAGAAGTAAAGAAAGCCTTGGGAGCTATGCAAATTGGGAAGACAGCTGGGGAGGATCAGGTAACAAAACATCTGTTGAAAGATGGTGGGCAGATTGTTCTAGAGAAACTGGCCACCCTGTATACGCAATGCCTCATGACCTCGAGCTTGCCGGAATCTTGGAAGAACGCTAATATAATCCAAATCCATAAGAAAGGGGACGCCAAAGACTTGAAAAATTATAGACCGATCAGCTTAGTGTCAGTTGCCTAAAAACTACTTACTAAGGTTATCGCAAATAGAATCAGGAACACCTGAGACTCCTGTCAAGCAAAGGACAAGGCAGTGTTCCGTAAAGGCTACTCAACAATAGAGCATATTCACACTATCAATCAGGTCATAGAGAAATGTGCGCAATATAACCAACCCTTATATATAGCTTTCATTGATTACGAGAAAGCGTTTGATTATGTCGAAATCTCAGCAGTCATATAGGCATCACGCAATCAGGGTGTAGACGAGCCATTTATAAAAATACTGAAAGATATCTATAGCGGCTCCACAGCCACCGTAGTCCTCCATAATGAAAGCAAAAAAATCCTAATAAAGATAGGCGCCAGGCTGGGAGATACGATCTCTCCAATGCTATTCACAGCGTGTTTACAGGAGGTATTCAGATACCTGGATTGAAGAAATAAAACGAAGGACACCGACCAACATAGAAGTGCTAAAAAATGAAAAAATCTAAAAGACGTTTCGGCTTCGCTACGGAAGCCTTGTTCACAATGGGATGACGGAAGGTTCATGGAAGCTTATGTATGCTTTAGAACGTGACGTAAGCAGCGCGTGTATGACGGGGGGAGGGTTCCCTCATTTCGATTAAGTGTGTGACGTGTTTTTTGTATCTCCAGTGATTCCAGATACAGACGCGATTTTTGGTTTCGTTCTTGGCCGATAATTTTATGGCCTGCCAAAGGTTCATAAGCCTAACGTCCCCCTACGTCCAATCGTCGACTACACTCGCTCCCCTCTCTACAAATTGTCCGCATACCTGCACCAGCTTCTGGCTCCACTCGTCGGGAAGAGCTCCAGGCACGTGAGCAACTCCTGTGACTTTATTGAAAAAGTTCGTGACGTGTCTCTAGACGACGACGAGGTGATGGTTTCGTTCGACGTGGTATCACTGTTTACCTCAATTCCGACTGACTTGGCTGTGGAAGCATGCACCTCTGCTCTGGAATCTGACAGGACCTTGCCAGACAGGTCGCCCATTGACGTTCCCGACCTCAAGAGGCTCCTCTGTTTTTGTCTTGGAAACACGTACTTCTGTTTCGACAAGGTCTTCTACAGGCAAGTCCACGGTACGGCAATGGGTGCATCCGTCTCTGTTACTGCTGCCAATCTTACGATGGAATGTTTGGAAAGGCGTGCTCTCGCGTCCTTCAGCCCTAGGCCAAAAGTTTTTCTGCGCTATGTGGACGACTGTTTCTGTCTGATTCGGCGCAGCGCTTTGGATTCGTTCACTGCGCACCTAAACAGTCAAGAAAAGGCCACCCAATTCACAGTTGAGACAGAGGTCAACAGCAGGCTCCCCTTTTTTAGATGTACTTGTCACCAGACGCGTTGGTCGGCTCTCGTTCAGCGTGTACCGTAAGGACACACACACTGGCCGCTACCTGAACTTTCAATCCGTTCATCCAGACGCTCACAAAAGGTCGGTTGCTGCCTCACTGCTCAACCGTACGTACCGCATTTGCACCACAGCAGAAAGCCGTTCCACTGACTCGGACCACGTGGGAGGTGATCTCTCGGCAAGCGGCTACCCCACATCCTTTTTGACTGCTGTGGAGCGCCGTCTGTCCAATCCAGCTCGTCCGACCAATCCCCGACCAAGAAAGCGTGCCGCCATACCTTACGTTCCAGGGATAAGCGAAACCTTGTCTCGCGTTCTACGCAGTTATGACGTTGAGGTGGCGCACGTGCCCGTATGTAAGCTGAGGCAAGCGCTCGTCGGCGGTAAGGACAGGCTTCCGAGAGAATCGTTTCCCGGCGTGGTCTATAAGATACCCTGCGCAAATTGCGACTACGCATGCATCGGTGAATCGGGCAACTTCAAACAGAGACTGAGGCAGCATCAGAAGGATGTCGAAAAGAAGCGTACAGTGTCGAATGCCCTTGCCGAGCACACGGATGCAACGGGCCACAATATCGACTGGGATCGCTCGAGAATTATCGGCCAAGAACGAAACCAAAAATCGCGTCTGTATCTGGAATCACTGGAGATACAAAAAACACGTCACACACTTAATCGAAATGAGGGAACCCTCCCCCCGTCATACACGCGCTGCTTACGTCACGTTCTAAAGCATACATAAGCTTCCATGAACCTTCCGTCATCCCATTGTGAACAAGGCTTCCGTAGCGAAGCCGAAACGTCTTTTAGATTTTTTCATTTTTTAGCACTTCTATGTTGGTCGGTGTCCTTCGTTTTATTTCTTCAATGCTTCATCCCGACCAGACGGGCTTCCGTCGAACCCCGATTTCAGATACCTGGATTCGAAAGAATTAGGGATAAGAGTTAATGGACAATACCTTAGTAACTTGCGATTCGCTGATGATATTGCCTTGCTTAGTAACTCAGGGGACCAATTGCAATACGTGCTCACTGACCTGGAGAGGCAAAGGAGAAGAGTTGGTCTAAAGATTAATCTGCATAATCTGCAGCAAACTACAGTAATGTCTAACAGTCTCGGAAGAGAACAGCAATTTACAATAGGTAGCGAGGCACTGGAAGTGGTAAGGGAATACATCTACTTAGGGCAGGTAGTGACCGCGGATCCGGATCATGAGGCGGAAATAATTTCGTGGTTAATTCTACTGCACAATTTAGTTTCACTATACGGACATACGCAGCAACGTGTACAAGAATACTTAATATCTAAGGCGTAGTTCCGTGAGCGATATCGCTTAGGGCGCGCCCACGGTGCCCGCTGTCGCGTTTCACAAAAACGCGTGTAGTCAGCGGCCGCGCGGAACAAGTGAAGTTGATACGCTGGAACAAAACATGTCCTGTGAAGCAGAAGAGAGTGATTGAATGCTGCCAATTGGCAGAAAGCCGGCTCGCGGCAGCGCAACAGGGAAGTTCGCTTTTCTGCAATTGGGGATGTTTTTAACGTACGTGGCCATGCTTAGGCGAATGAGCGAACGTTCACGCCACGTTTCGGCGAATGCAAGCACGCAAAGGTCAGATATAGAAGATGAAACGGTGAGCATTATCAGCGTCCTCTTTGAAACCGCGCGTCGGCTGTTACCCTGTTTTGCCTTTATTATTGGAAATTAAGACCTGTGGTTGTGTCAATAATCCGTCAAACGTCGAATAAATCTAAAGGCTTAAAAAGTTGTGTTTTCTGATTTTCAGCCTTTTACTCTTCTCCAGCTGAAATTCGTTCTATTGTGCGGCATGCAGTGCACGCCAGTGCCATCAAGCAGAAGGGACTGAAACTGGAGCAAAGCGCAACGTGGGTGGTTGAGGCAAGGCGTTGGGAAACGCAGTGAGAAAGTAGCACAGCAAACCTTGTGAGGTAATTTAATACTGCCAAAGGGCGTATTGTGAAGAGGCGAGCCACAGGAATCTCGTCCCGGCTATTTCCTTTAACGATGTTAAACACAACCCAACGTAACGTCTGCCCATATAGAAATAAAGAACACACACTGAGCTCCCTGGCTTGCCTCTCTGTATATGGGGCTCTCTGAACACGAGATTGTAATGTTACACGACTGCCGGCGTCCCACTTTAGGGCAGTCACAATCAAGTCAAAACAGCGGCGTCACTCCTTACAGCTTCTCTATTGAATACCGTAACTGGTTACCTGTACCTGGCTGAATAAAACAATTCAAGTGCCGAGGAATGAGTAATGTTCACTAAAAGTATATCTGTGGAAATATATATTGACACATGCCATGGCATATGAGCCATCCGTTGTGGCACTTTGACGCTTGAAAGGTTGGAACAAGAGGAGATCGGTTTTCGTTGTCTGTTTCCGGTAAAGACGTGGACTGCTGGTTGTGTCTGTTTTTTCGCCCGTGACATTACTGGTGCTGGGTAGATGCAACTTCGCCTCCAAGGTTCCACCGTCACTTCTAGCACCTTACTGACAGCCACAGCTCCCACAGCTAGAAGCAGCCGCCACCTGCAAGGACTACCACCCGAATTCGCTTCCTTGTCATCGAGACTGGAAATAAAGATGTCAACGACCTCTACACACCTGGCGAGCCAAACCTAAGACTGCGCTCCGGTATATTTTTCACGCGCCACAAACACCCAGATCGTTCCACGGAGACACTTTTGAGCATGTTGAAGAGGTGCTGGTTGCCAGCATCAACAAGTGGCCGATGCTCGAAAACTGCGGAAAGTTTACGTCGTGTGAGCCCCTCAAGGGTGCACGTGCCACAGCGGATGGATGGCATGTGTCGTTATACATACATACACACGTACGCCTATATATATATATATATATATATATATATATATATATATATATATATATATATATATATATATATATATATATAATTTATTTCTTGGTACCTCAAATACCCCATTTGGGGTTTTACATGAGGGGTGGGCATATTTAGACCGCATTTTCAATGAATGCCTTAAACGATGAATGACTGGAGTGGTGCACCGCTTCAGCAGGTAGATGATTCCAGTATTTCGCTGTTTGAATGAAGAAAGAGTTAAGATGAGTGGAGGTGCGAGCTGGAGGGGGATAAACAACCTTTGAATTGCTATCACGGGATGAAGTGCGATGCGCAGGCGTGATGTCGTTCTGATGAAGTAGTGAGTGATAAAATTTGTGAAAGAGGCACAGTCTTGCTGTTTTGCGGCGTTGCTCGAGGGTTGGAAGGTTCAGAGATGATTTAAGTTTAGTAACGCTAGTGTGGTAAGAGTAGTCAGAATGAATGAACCTTGCTGCACGATTCTGTTTGGATTCTAGTGCTGTTGCCAGGTTAGATTGGTGTGGGTCCCACACTGAGCATGCGTATTCCAGTTTGGGTCGAACGATTGTTAAATATGCGAGTAGTTTTACTGAGGCCGGAACAAGACGTAGATTACGGCGCGGGTAGCATAGTACACGATTGGCATCATTGTTAATGTTGCAAATGTGCGAGGACCAACTGAGGTTATTGGACAAGTTAACGCCTAGGTACTTATATGAAGTCACAGCACATATTTCCGGCGATAATGTAATTAGCTGAAATAAATGATTGGCGACGATGAAAAGTAAGTAGCGACGTTTTTTTGACGTTGAGGGACATTAGCCAATTATTACACCAAGTTTCAATGATGTTAAGGTCGGACTGGAGAGCGCGAGAATCAGCATCTTTAGTAATAGGACGATAGATTACACAATCATCAGCAAATAAACGAATTTTGGAAGAACAATCTATCGGTAAGTCGTTAATCTATATTAAGAAGAGCAGTGGCCCCAGGACTGTGCCTCGTGGCACGCCGGAGAAAGCGGGTGATAAGGTAGACGAGCATTGGTTAGCGTAAACGAACTGTTGACGGTTAGTCAGAAAGTTGCGTATCCATTGGAGAACACAAGGGTTACGATTAAGGCATGATTGTTTTAGAAAGAGCCGTTCATGAGGAACCTTGTCGAAAGCCTTTTGGAAATCTAGGGCGTCTATGGGTATGTTTTGATCAAGATGCGAGCTGATGTCATTAACGAATAGAGCTAGTTGAGTCTCGCAGGACATGCCTTTCTGAAAACCGTGTTGATTAGGATTAAAGAAATTAGCGGATGTTAGGAAGTTTACAGTATGAGAATAAATTATATGCTCCATTAGTTTAGAACAAACACTGATGAGGGAAATTGGACGGTAATTGTGGCACGATGACGATGATCCTTTTTTTTTGGTACTGGAATTATCTTACCTATTTTCCAGTCTTGCGGCACCACTTCAGATGATAATCATTGCTGAAAGATGTGGCATAAAGATACACTAGAGATGTGTGCAGTGTTCTTAAGCATTTTGGAATTGATTTCATCGATGCCGGCTGAGGATGTTAATTTGAGGGATTCAATTAGCTTGGTGATACCATGTGCTTCGATTGTTATGTCTGGCATCGTTGGGTTGTTGAGGCAAGGACAGTCTGGGAGGTCAGTGTTAAGTTCAGAAGTGAACACGGAAGAGAAGACAGAGTTTAGTACTTCAGATACTTTATGGTCTGGAACACGGTTATTGTCGTTATCATATAATAATAATGGTTTACGGTTATTTGGGGTAATGTATTTCCAGAATCGTTTGGAATTATTTTGCAGCATGTTAGGGAGTGTAGTTGAGTAGAAGGTTCGTTTAGCTGTTGCGGCCAAAGAATCAAACTCCTTTTCAGTGACGTAATATTTTTCCCAGCACTGAGCGGTATTTGAACGCTTGGCTTTACGAAACAATCTTTTCTTTTTATTGTTTAGTCGTTTTAATGAGTTGTTGAATCATGGGGACGAAGGTCGCTCTGTTAAAATGATAGTTGGTATGTAAGTCGTAGTGAGTTCGGCCATTTTATTTTTAAAAAGCGTCCAGTTGGTGTCTACTGTGCGCTTCGGGAAATCTATAATGTACCTGTTGTAAAACTCGGTTAGTGCATTGTTGATGCTGATGTAAACCTTTATCGGGATGGGATGTTAAGATAAGGTCGAGTAGGTTAGAGCAGTGTTCGTTCTTTCGCGTTGGGGTGGATACTAGCTGCGTCAAACCAAAGGTGAGGCATGTGTTAAAAAAATTACATTCAATTTTATTTTTAGAGAGTGTTATGGCTGGTTCGGACCATGTTGTATCAGGAAAGTTAGTCACCTAAGAGGAGTAGTTGCGCATGATTAAATGACTTCGTAACAGTTTGCAGTGCCTCGTGGAAGTGAATAGTGAAGGAAGCATCTGCGTCGGGGTGTCGAGAGCATACACCGATAATAGTTTGTAGGTATGAAGAACTGCACAATACGAATAAAATTTCTAGAGGCGAAGTGATATTGACAATGGAGCAACAAAGGCTTCGATGGGTAGCTATCAGAACACCTCCTCCACGTTTGCCTACACGATCCCGCCTAAAAATGTCAAAGTAAGGAAGGAAAGAATTTAGCTCTGTGTTATCGACGGTAGAATTCAGCCACGTTTCTGTTAGTACAAGAAGCTTACAATCAGAAGAATCGATAAGGCTACAGAGTGCTTCGCGTATGGGCAACAAGCTTCTAATGTTGGTATAAACGAATGATACAGGGATGCTATCTGGTTTTGCGATAGCGCGTGATGGTAGCTATAAAGTTGATATAACTCTATTTGTAGTGTTATCATACTTGTAAGTTCTGTTATCCACGATTAGTTTATCGTACCGGAGTTTGAAAGGTTTCTGTTGCAACTTGCCAAACTCGATTAGTTGTTTACGTGCATGCCGAGTGTTAGCTGAGTAGTCTTCCGATATGCTGTAGTTGGACCCTCTAAGTTGTTTAGCATTTGAAAGAATATGTTGTTTTACTTTGAAATGAGCTAATTTGATAATTATGTGTCTGTTTCTATTAGAGCTGTATTTGCCAATTCTATGAGCGCGCTCGATATCTAACGGATCCAACTTGATATTAAGGTTAGAAGCACAAAGTTCCACAATCTTCTTCTCCGACTCTTGCCACCTTTCACGCTCAGTATCATATACCCCAAAAAACAGAAGGTTAGAACGACGAGCCCTATCTTCAGAATCGTTTAGTCTTGATGAAATGTTGGAAATGGCTTTAGTGTTTGTATCGACCACTGTCCTGATGCAATGGAGGAAACATCATCTTCAATTTTACTTAGTCGCCTTTTAATGTCGTCAAAAATTTTATCGTTCTGCGATAGTTTATTTCGGATTGATTTCATTTCACTTAGAAGAGATGCCTGACCGGAGTTTATTTCCTCCAATGCTGCCATTATGTCACAGGATGCCTGCGTAGAACCGGAACGGGTGTTAGGGCCGGGATTCGATTCTATGTCGCCAGAGAGAGCAAGAAGTTGTAAGATGACAGACGTGCAGTCGCGAACAATGGTAATGCAGCAGCCTAGGCCTGGCAGCACTACCAAAGCGGCACAGCGGGGAACGACGCGCGTAAATAGCGTAATTGGTTGTTATCTGTAATGCGAAAAGGCGTCGGGCGCCAGTGAACCGCATTGTTGGAGTGCTGCCAAGCCCACTGATGAGAGCGAGGGGGTGACGTGTTTTATGCGTGAAGGTTGATGTCTGTGTCGATGCGTCGGCTGAGGCAAGGTTGCATGAACACGATAAATGCGATGAATTTCCGTTCAGGGGCGGTGCGGCGCAGTAGTCAACGGCGCTTACGTCGTTTTCGGAGCACTGGAGGGTAAACGAGGTTGGCCCGTCTGTAGCACCAGAACGCTGAGGTTAGGGCGAGCCTACACCACGCACGAAGGCATACAGCAGACTGTAGACGTGAGGCGGCGCTGAGCGTCGGTCAGCATTGGCATTCCCAGGCAGACGATACAGGATGCTCCGCCAGGTAAGTCTATCCCGCAAACCAACACACCGTAAGTCGGGAGTGCCCGCAGGCTTCGTGGCGACTCCGGGAGAACAGGAGGTGCCAACGGGGAAGCAGAAGCCTGTGAGCACCTGTAATGCGAAAAGGCGTCGGGCGTCATTGAACCGCATTGTCGGAGTGCTGCCAAGCCCACTCCAACATTATATATATATATATATATATATAATATGTAATGTGTGTGTTTGTGGGCCGGGCCCCGGCCGAAACGGCAGTAATAAATCCTGTTATTTTTCTTACGTGCTTCTATTCTTTGAACTATTTGTGTGCCAGATCCTGTGAGTCTATGCTGCACACATAATAAATACTTATATATACATATATACACGCGTCTTAACTTCTTCTATCCCCTCTCTAGGTCTACCATGTGACCTGCTTCGCACAATTCACACACACGCGCATACAATCTTGAATGCATTTTTGTTAGAAGTGTGAAAGTGGAAAAACTATAGTTGGAAGCCATTGAGCTGGTTAAAGTATATATATAGTTATCGGTGCCGAAGCTGTGCTGCAGTGCTGCAACTTCGCCCTATAAAGGCCATGCACCCAATGGTAAAATCCCTCTACATGCGTCTCTTTGAACAGTTTAGCCTGTGTCGATCTTGTAACCACGAATGAGCAACGGCTTTAGCGCAAGTAGTCGACAGTCACACGATTCATCAAAGTGAAGAATAAACCACATTTCAGTAGGTCGACAGAATCGCTGAAGAGGCATGTGTATCATGGCCCCTGTGGCAGAAGAATGGTGCCCAACAACGTGATTATGACACCACGCTACCCATCCCGATTTGTCGGCAGGGGATGTCCGAACATCGACCACAAATCGCCTACAATGAAAGCGGCCTAGAGTTCAAGAAAAAAATAAACACGAGTGATTCGATCGTTTTAGAAAAATTTTCCCCATATGGCCAAGCATTCAGCGTGATGGCAAGTCTAAGGTTGCGCTGGAGGTGTCTCACAAAGCACGCGTCGAGGAGTGCATGGCCAGCGAGGTTGCAGGAGTCTCACCTCGATGGTGCCTGCTTTGAAGCCGAAGCAAAAGCGGCGGCATTTATGAGCACCTCCCCTCCCCCCCCATCCCCCCCCCAAAAAAAACAAAAAAAGAACAGACAGATAATGTAGACTTAGCCTGACGCTAACTGTTCATTCTAAACATACATACATAAAGGTTATTGTGCAAGCGTGAAAGAAGCCCGCGAATACGCGCAAAGTGCCTCGAGCGGCCAGTCGCACTGAATTTTGATGTATTCGCGGGCTTCTTTCACGCTCGGAAGAAAACTTTTATGGAGCACGTATTGAACAACAGAAAGCTGTATCGCGAGTTTTTCATGTTGCCATGCAGTTTTCTTAGTGACACTTCGTCTAGCTATATAATATTTGAGAAGTTCGTTAAGTAAGACAAATTATGTAATTAGGTAGAATGCAAAAAATCTCATTATCTCCAAGCGACGGCCGACAACAATGTGTTGATTCTGTCCAGCTAGGTGGTATTTGAATATTCTTTAAATCTTGGTGCACGATAGTTGGCACACCCTGTATACGGTGCCTTCTAATTTCTCGTAGCGCAGGCAGAATGAGAGGGACACGGAAAGCCAAATAAGACAAACACACACCGCTAACTTTTAACAACAGATTCTTTTAAAGTACTCGCCGGCATACTTATTGTCCTCAAAACAACATAAGACAAACTTACATTGCTCGGCAAATAAAAAAACCGAAAAATCCACACGCACACACTTTTGTCTCCGCATTGGTTATTTAGAAGGGCGTCCGTTTCACGCTAGAAGAAAAAATCGAGCTCTCGTTTTAATTGGTAAAAAAGAAATACTGGCGCAGGCACTTGTATTTTGTTGCCGTAACGACGGACGGCCATTTTTTTACAACCATTAGCCGTCTAAGACTTTCGCCTTGATAAAATCAAAAGACAGACGGCAGGCTGGTCGCTCAACAGGCGAACGTTCAGACGGACAGCCGGCCTCAGTCGCTTCGGTGGCGTGACTTCTGCATGGCGCATGCATCTGTCGTGTCATTGGCTTGTTGCTAGATGATGCAAGGAAAATAAGCCGCAAAGTGTAACCTATCTTATACGCCAAACTTTGTACATTTAGCAGGAAAGAAAGCGAGGAGCATTGTCAGTTAACTTCATTTCACTTTATTTTTTATTTCCGATGCTCGCATCAGCTAAAGAAAGCTGTGAAAACCTGGCGCGACAACTTTCCTGCTGCCTGTTTTTCACCGAGTGGCAGCACTTGTTGAATTTCTTTCTGTATGTGCATGCCTTGGTTGATGCAGGTGGGTCAATTCCAGGTGGGTCAGGTAAAACTGCGATCGTCATGTACCCTCGAGATCCGCTCAATTGGCTGTGCAGTATAGAGCGAGGTACGAATCGTGTGTCGCTCATGCCGGGTAGATCGTTGTGCGTGCACCCGCTATAGATTCCCTGCTCTGCCGCCGTGTGCACACCACACCGTCGTGCTAACGGTGGTCCGAGTACAACGTCCAGTACACTTCAAGCTACGATTGCTCACGGTTTTCCTTTTGTTCTCATCTCGTGCGGCATTGAGGTATGACGGTTATTGAAGTGCCACGCCTGCCACACCGGTGACTGCGCTCCGCGTCACGCCAGCGGTGTGAGGCGCCTGGTAGGGGCGCTGTTTCTGCTGCGTGGCAGACGTTCCCTCGCGTGCTGTGTTGCACCAACGTGTCGCCCCCACGTGTTCTTCGAGCGCCATTCCTTCACTCAAACTCGCTACCGCTTTCAATGCTTCGTCCTTTTTGCGAAACTGCACTCTTGTTCTTCAAGCGCCAAGCAACGCACCCTGCTTTTCTTTTTGCCTTGTCTATTTAGATTGACTACGTTTATGGGAATGCGGCGTAGCTACTTCACAGCGTAGAAATTATCAAAGTTTATCATTTTAGTGAACTATTTAACGCGTGTATACTCAGAACATGGTAGGCAAATAAATTCACTGATGGAATAAGAACGCGATCTATTAACTTTTTATGAAATGCATTCCGAAAAACTGATCTCATGCCCGATAAGATGGAGCGCCGCTCCTGCGAAGGTTCGTCGTCTTCCTTGATTCGTCCATGAGTATCTGCGGTTTTCATTTTCCTTTTAAGAAATGGAATAACTTTCTAGCGTGTATATCAAAAGCCTATAATATTGTTCGTGTGCTGCATTACATTTTGAGATTACTGTCGAGGGTAGACACTCTGCAACTGCAGTATTACGTTAAACTGTGCTTTGTGTCGGCATTCTCATAGTATTTATGCACGGAGCCAGATAGCTTTTATTTGCAGAAAGGCCGATTGGCCGGTCTGAGGCAGCGCGGTTTATGCTGCTTCTCGGCAGAGGTGGAGGGAGGGGGCGAAAGGAGACAAAGGTGTGATTAAAGTTGCTGGTGTTCCTGTGTACCTATACCAAGGAAGGTTCAGGAAAACAACATTTGTGTTCAATGCAGATTCTCTTTACATAATATTGCATCATGGTCTCTCGTCAAGGGGTTTGCATTTGTAAATTAGCCTCCTTTTTGTATTTATGCTACGATTGCGTTTACCTCTACAACCCCATCTTTCGCCGATTTTCAGAAGTGGGTACGTGCCACACTTCAGGCCTATCTTCGACACAAGGCGACGGTGAGCTGCTCCTTTCACTCCTCGTTGAAACCTGCGCCGATAACCCTCAAACTATTCTGTGTCGCAGTGTTCGAGCGCGCCTGCAGAGCCACGGTCGAGGAGAGAGTACCGAAAAATGAGGAAAAGCGGTCATAGCAGCGAGGTTATGGCCGAGAAAGAAGTACCGAGGGCGCTGCTCTTGTGTCAAGTTTTCAGACCCTGTCTTCGTCGGGGGCTTCTTCTTCTGGTGCTGAGTGTCGCCTGCCTCTTTGTCGCCGTCACCTTGAGTAAGAGCTTCCTGGCGTGGACCCCACGTGAGTCTCCCAGCTTCTTCGCTGTTGTTGTTTTTTTCCGGCTCACCGAAAAACGCCTTCTCAATGCACTCGAGCTCTGCGTAACGCGTGGCAATAATGACGTAGGACATCCCCAGCATTTATTGTTACTGACGTTTTTTTCAAAATTGAAACTTAAGACTGCGATTCATTATTGCATATCTTGGTGTACCACAAGCCTGGTCTTTCTCAATTTCCACAGATAATGTCGGTAACGTGTGAGCTTTATTGTATTACTTTCATTGGAATCCAAATTCAGAAGTAAGGTGTAGCCTACAGAATGAGTTAAATATTTGACGATGTACAACATTTCCGGCAGGTTATTTTTTGGCGTTGTAAGACAATTTATACACCGAAAAAAGCCGGTGATAGAATTACTCTGGATTAAATATATTATCAGAAAAAAATAGAACAACCGAGCTATTGAGTGGAAATAAAAGCCACAAAATATTTTGAAAACAAAATACAGTAACAGTAAAACCCAGACATGTTTCACCAGCCAACGTATTACCCAAGTAAAACTCTTGCTTGGGCTGCTTGGTTCATGCTTGAATGAGTGAAGAGCAAGGCGCAATAGGCTGGAAAGAAGAAGAACGAGAACACAAATGACAGGACCGGCGCCTGTCGTTTGTGTTCTTCTGTCCTGGTCTATTGCGCCTTGCTCTTGACTCATTGAAGTATTACCCAACAAGCGGTTGGCGGAATAGCCCCAAACTTAGGGTGTTCGTCTCAGAGGGACATCGATTCGTTCCCGTGTTATTATGGTGACAAAAATTTTCTAGTTCTTTTTTTCCTTCGCCTTATTCGGAACGCATCAGCTGCGCTCGATTTCCTACTATTTTTCTAACGTTTTTATTTGCCTTTTGAGTAATTGCCAAGTAGACTTTCCTAAAAGCCAAGTAAAATGGAGTTTGGAATTTTTAGGTACATACTCGCAGCTTTGATGGCCTTTCGGCCAGCTTAAAGAACATTACTTTGTTAATTGTTTCACTGCTCGAATTTTGCTTATTTTGGTCCTTGTAAAGAAGGAAGTAGGCCTATTAAATATTTACATATGATCCATTAGTGCGGGGTAGTGAGCCTTAAACAAAACTTGAGACGTATTTTATTCCCGCAAAGAGTTTCCCCTTATTTTTGGGCTGTTGAATGAGACAATCTCTCATTCTTTTTGCTGTTTTTTTTTTCTTGTTGAAGTTCTTGTGCCGGATACCTACATCCCGAGCGCCGCTGTGAAAGCACGGAGGACGCCTGGAAACCTGAATGCGTCATCAGGAGCGGTAAATACCCGATTCAATATCAACGCCCAGTGTTCCAAGAAAATGCTACTAAAGCTATTTTGGTCATGAGTAGTATGAAAAATTGTGAAGGTGTGTCATGTCTTTCAGCTCAGTGACTGTTTTGAAGCCCTGTCAAGGTGGTGATGTGTTTCCAAGAATAAAATATGAGTAGCTCAAAGTTGTCACTTTGAAAAACGCAATGGTGATAAAAATAAAATTCTACGGTGCTAAACCAGTGCGATATTTCATGTTCCTACATAGGAAACAGTGTCATAGAACCATAACGCTGCCAACTGCGACAACAGCTTAGCGATGGAAATTCGGCTTAAAGGAGCAGAGGCTAAGAATCTTCCGGCATTCAGGTTTGAATGGAATATAACTAAGCAAAAAGGATCGTATGTATTTGTTTGATTACATGTTTTCCGAATTACTTCAATTCACAGCTCAAAAGGATAACAATATAGAAACACTAAACCTCGTTTTTTGCTACTTGCCTATTGCCATTGTCTTTATGAAAGACGTTCACAACGCCTTTTGTAGTTGAATGAACTTGTATCAACATTGTGCGAGTCAGGTGTAAAAAAATAGGAATAAATACTGACCGGCCTCCGCGATTCCTGCAGCTGTAAAGTGAATTGCTCTAACGCTACAGTTGCTTACGCGACTTCTGTCGAAAAAACTAAATTTTTACAAATCTCACGTAACGAATACCCAAACTATAGACCACAGCGCGACCACAAACATCACGACGCATCCACGAGACGCTTCCCAAACTGACATAACACTCATCAGTAACGGCTGCGTCATGCAACAGCTAAGCTTCGTAAGCGCTGCTGTTAATTGCCAGCGAAATACATGTGACCGATCCTCTGTGTCTGCCTTGCGCATGCTACAGGTCTCGTTGAAAGTTGCAAAGAGAGAAGTTGTGAAGTGAATTAATTGATTCACTAATTGAAATCACTAAGTGCCAAACGCCTTACTGGTAAGCCTGTCACCTCGCCCTTCCACATAATGCCAGTGGCATGAGTTTCTCGGCGGAAAGAAAAAACTATTCACTGCCAAGCCTCCTCGTGACTGGCTACTGCAGGGCCAGGGACCTTATAGCGTTAAACAATTCCAATGTGTTTTTATTCCAATCTTCTGACGTCAAATTTGCGTAACCTCCGACGTAAGCATCGAGCGGTGACGCACAAGGCTGCCTCAACAGCGCAATCAAACGCCCTGTTAGATTATAGCAGGTCACTTATCTTTGCTTTCAAAGCGAATAGCATTGCCTAGATTGAGAGGTTTTTCGTTTTTAATTGGCTGCCAGAAGGCTAGGAGTACGCTCAAGTGGAGACTGTTTCGATGGGGCCCAACCAGCGCACTGAAAATAAATAACTGAACGAAGAGGGTGGTACACGCGTCTAGGATTGGTCCGCTTTCCCTTACTTAGCATGTGGTGATTGTTCGGAAATCGCGGCGGCGTGACAGGGAAGGTCAATATTTCCGCTAAATTGGATCCTCAACAAAGAAGAGTTGGCAGAGCGAGGTCCTAAACATGCCGAAAGTGCTCGAACATGTTACACGTCCACGCACAAATTATTATTATACGCAAATAAACCCATGCTCTCCGGCAGGTGCAAGTAGCCAATGCCTGAGCGATTGGCGGCAGCCATCTTTTGTTCCTTTCAGAACGGAGCAGCCTGCGGCTATTCAGAAAAAAATTCAGTTTTGTTCGGCCTATTAATGCATCTTTAACGCGTACACGTCACTTTGACGCAGTGAGTTTTCGCGGTTTTCTGACGTCGCGTGACAGGCTGGTAAAGTGGGTGCATCCCAAAATCTTTTAGCCAATAGCAGAGCTCTAATGGCGGAAAGGCGTCGAACGAGAAATAACTATTTTTCTTTTGTTCGGTCCAGTCGTGCATAATCAGTGTGTACACGTCATATCAGATGGAGAGCTATCGCGGTTTTCGTGACGTCGCGTGACAGACAGCCGAAGGTCCAAAAAGTTTTGGACCAGGGGCGCTATAACGTAAATCTATTCTAAACTTTGATATTCCAATTCTGCAATCAGCCCTCCGCGATTGGTCAAAAACTTTTTTGGACCACCCCCACTTCACCTGTCTGTCACGCGACGTCGCAAAAACCGTAATAGCTCCCAATCTGATATGACGTGTACACACTGATTAGGCATAATTTGACCGAATAATACAAAAATAGTTATTTCTGATTCGATGCCTTTTTGCCATTAGCCCTCGGCTATTGGTCAAAAGTTTTCGGGCTGCACCCACTTCACTCGCCTCTCACGCGACGTCACAAAACTGCAAAAACTCATCGCGTCACAGTGACGTGTACGCGATAAAGATGCATTAATATGCCGAACAAAACTGAATTTTCTTCTGAATAGCCGCAGGCTGCCCCGTTCCGAAAGGAACGATGGATTCCGAAAGGAACGATGGGTTCCGAAAGGAGCGATGGCTGCCGCCGATCGCTCGGGCACGGGCTACTCGCTGCTGTCGGAGAGCACGGGTTTATTTGCGTGTAATACAGCTTTTTGCGCGGCCGTGTAACGTTTTCGAGCACTTTCGGCAAGTTTACGACCTCGTTCTGCCAACTATTCTTTGCTGAGGATCCGTTTTAGCGTCATTTTCAAGTTTCCGTTGAATGCCGTCGCGATTGTCGACGAGCCATCGCAAGCAAAGTAAGGGAAAGCGGACCAATCGCAGACGCCGGCACCACCCTCTTCATCCGGTTATCGATTTTCAATGCAGTGGCTCGGCCCCATCGAATCCCTCTCCACTTGAGCGTGCTCCTTACCTCTTGTGAGCCAATTAGACAAGACAAGCCGCTCGCTGTAGGCAATGTGATTCGTTTTTCAAGCAAACAAAAGTGACCTCCTATGAACGAGGATAGCGTTTGATTTGTCTGTTCAGAAAATTCTGCGGGTGACCGCCCGATGCTTGCGTCGGCGGTTACGCAAATTTGACGTCAGGAGACTGGAAGAAAATAATATTGGAATACTTTTGCGTTATAGGGCCCCAGGGCTGATTGCAGAATTGGAATAGATTTACGTTACAGCGTCCTGTGATATACTTGCGCGTGTATCATAGTTAAACGCGCTTAATGCACACTCCTACGAACCAGCCTCGACCCGCCGTGGTGGCGCAGTGGCTTTATTGTTGCGCTGCTAAGCCCGAGGTTGCGGGATCGAATCCCGGCGACGGCGGCCGCATTTCCACAGTCGCGCAATGCAAGAACACCCGTGTACCGCGCATTGGGGGCACGGTAAAGAAACCCAGGTGGTGAAAATTGACCCCAAGTCCCCCATTACGGCGTGCCTGATAATCATATCGTGGTTTGGCACGCAAAAGCCCAGAATTTAATTTCGTTAATAAATCAGCCTGTATTCGCACTGCGTCTTGCATAAGATAATAGATTGAGCGCACCTCTGTTCCTCGTAGTCAAAGTATAAACCACCGCATAAAAACCTATCTATATAGTGTCCGCTCTTACAATCTTTAAACTGTGCGGGCCTCTTAACGTAATTGCTTATGATATTCGCTATTTTCGGAGTACCCCATTTCTGAGCCAGCCGATATGTGCCACTCGGTATGTACCACTGGCTATGTGCCCTTCTTTGGCATAGCTCTAGGAATGGGCACGTACCACTGTTACACGTGGGTTATGGATACCTTGAATGTGTGTGCGTTCGTATTTACCGTACTTGACTCTGCCTGCACCTCTCCTCCTCGCCACTCCCGCCAAACATGGCTTTCGCCCTCGTGACATTGTGCCTCGGCATCCGATAGCATTGATCCGCGTGAATGAATGTTTTCATTTCTGCATAGCTTGCGATAATGCAGTGCATCGACAACGTGGCGTAACATTAAATTTGTGAGCCATATACAAAGTAAACAATGCGTGAAATTACAAATTGCAGAAGTTAAAAATAAAGACGCCTATGCGCGTTGCATTGAGTAAGGCAATATTTAAACGACTGCTACACAAATTTATCGCTGCTCAGAATTTCCGACATAGTGAACGTTTCACTCATAAAAAACAAACTACAAATCTATTAATTACGTGGCACACAAAGATTTCTATTCTCGCTTCAAACTATACAGCTCGGGACCCTTTGCTGTCGAAAACGAGACGGAGCGCAGTCGGTCCTTTTCTTGAGGCGCATCTGATTATGTGGCCTGCACAAACACAATATGCATACAGTCTTTCTTGCCCGCTCAGCCAGCCATAACATTTCGGTCATTTAGGGACTACATCGTTGCTTTCCTTTTCCGAGCGATACAAGCGGTGAGATCCCGACAGGACAGGCCACTAACTGAACAAGTTTCCGCGCAGATGATTGTGAAACATAGGAGGACGCTCGCTCATTACCGGTGTAATCGAAAAGAGCGGTGGTAGTGGTCTTCACGTAACCCAGCGGAACGTTGGTGCCCGCGATCAGACATAAAATGGTTCTAGCACATTTCTCTACTCATTTATGCAATGCACTGGCATACCTACAGCCGGCAAACGCAGCTAGAACATGGCACATAAGAATCGTTTATTTAATATCATTGAAAATTCACGATCGAAATCGAAAGCGCCACCTGTAGGAGAAGACTATTTTATTTTGTAAAGGAGCTAAGCGACTTGCCCTGCAATGTGGTGCCGGTTATTTTTGGATGAAAAATAATTTCCAGCATTAGGTGATCGAACATTTGTGTTCCGTAGTTCCTCGCATACGAGGAACTACATATACGAGAACAAAGCTATACCTTCTTTCTTTATGTATGTCGATTGTTTAAAATACAGCTTTTATCCTAATGTGCCAGACATGCTGCCATATACGACTCGAGGCCGTTAGGTAGGTCATGGGCAAAACAATGGCTGCGAATTTCGGTGATTGCTTTAGGATACCATTCCTCGACAACTAAAACAATGTTGCTCTGTCTAATCACAGGTATCTAATAAATCTCACAAATTTATTGTTCATGGAAAAACGGCAGTCCAAGTTACTTCTTTCTGTGTTATATTAAACAAAAATGCAATATCGCGCGAATACGAAGTGAAGCGAGGAAATAGTTGACCTGTAAACGACCGCATGCTTGCGCCTGTTCTATGCGCCCTACGTGTCCTACCCAAATACCACTCGCTTATCTATATCTAAGTCAGTAAACGAAAGGAGGATGGCAAAGAGAAATGCACGTCTGAACACGTACTTACAGTAAGAGCATTCGTAAGCAAGCACGTGTCGAATAGCCCCAATGTATGAGGTAACACGTACTGCAAATCTTTCAAAGATATTATTCTATTGCCTAAGCGTCACTAAGCAAAGTGGCGACGGCCAAAACAAGTGTACAAGTGTTAGCCGTGGCATCATAAAATATTTCTCCCCCAACTCTTGCTTAAGACCAGGTGGCATATTGACACGTGTACTTTATCGGGCGACCACGTTTCGCAGCCTAACAAATGTTATCGCACAGCGCGGGACGCGCCGGCATGTATCCGAAGTTTCTGGAAAGTTATCGATGCTTCTATTCGCTTTCTGTTGTCGCCGAACCTTATGTTATCTGATTTCATCGCCTGACGCGAATGGTGTAGAACTTTGTGGAAGGCACGCGGGTACCAACCATTAGTCTGGAACATTCGACGATTGATGTATAAAAGCCGACGCGCTTGACCCGTTGATTAGATTTCCGACGATCGCCGACCGTGTTCGCCGCTATCGTTGCGCTATAAGTGTAGCCTGTTTTTGTGGGCACAGGTTCGCCCAATAAAAGTTAGTTTTGTATTTCACTGTATTGCTGCTATCTTCACCGTCACTACCACGTGACATCTGGTGGTGGTGCTTGTGCGTTCATGTACCGAACGCCCCCGCAAAGCCGCGATCCAAACCCGAAGCCCGAGGACAGAACCAACATCGCCCAAGACCAGCGTGCTAGCCGCAGACTGCAAGGACTGCCCCCAGAGCACGGACTTCTGAGACGACAAAAAAGATCGTGGTCAAGACAACCCCAATGGCTGCCCCAGCGTCCCCCGTTATCCTACAACAACCTCGGGACCCCCCAACCTTCCATGGAGCAGCGACTGAAGACCCGGAATCATGGCTGGAGACCTACGAACGAATCGCGACATTCAACTGGGACTCCGACGACAAGCTGCGTTATGTCTACTTCGCCTTAGAAGACGCCGCCAGAACGTGGTTTGAGAACAGGGAGTCGACCTTGACAACCTGGGACCTGTTCCGTAGCGGCTTCCTGCGCACCATTACAAGCGTCCTGCGCAAGGAAAGGGCCGAAGCTATGCTGGACGCCCGAGTGCAGCTACCAAACGAGAACGTTGCCATCTTTACGGAAGAAATGAGCCGTTTGTTCCACCACGCCGACCCGGATATGGCCGAGGAGAAGAAAGTCCGCCTACTGATGCGTGGTGTAAAGGAGGAACTTTTCGCCGGAATGGTAAGAAGCCCACCGAAGACCGTCGAAGAGTTTCTTCAGGAGGCGACGAACATTGAGAAGACACTAGAGATCCGAAACCGGCAATTCGATCACCGCACGAGCTCTACAAACTACGCCGGGGTTCAATCACTGGCTACCGACGATCTACGCGAGACTATCAGAGCGGTCGTACGGGAGGAGCTGCAGAAGTTCTACCCAAGGTCGCAGTCCCAAGTGGATCCAATCGCTGAAATCGTCAAAGAAAAGGTTCAGCGACCGCTTGGGGTCCTTGAGGTGCAACCACGATCACCGCAACCTCAGCCGGAAGCGATGACCTACGCCGCCGTCGCCCGCCGTCAAGGTCCCGCTCCGCGACAACGCCAGGGCCCTCTAACGCCGCAATTCCGTCGTGCACCGCCGCCGTCGCCAGCACGCCCACCCGTCGCCCAGCGCAGCTACGCGAGGAAGACGGACATTTGGCGAGTCCCCGACCACCGCCCGCTCTGCTACCACTGCGGCGAAGCCGGCCATGTGTACCGCCGATGCCCATACCGCGACCTGCGATTGCGAGGGTTCGCCGTCGATGCACCGCGCCCTCGGGAAGGTCGACTACCTCGCCGCTACTCAGTGGAGCCCACGACGACCGTCCCGTTCGCCGTCACCAGGCCGCTACCTGTCGCCACAGCGCCGACAATACACCGGCCCAGCGCGGGGCCGCTCTGCGAGCCCATATCCGGAAAACTAAAAGCAGCAATCGATGGAGGGGCGGTTGCTGTTCGTCGAACCGACGAAGATCCTCCGCCGCCGACGAAGACGACGAAGAGACCATCTCAACGACATAATAACGACACGCCGCCGCCCCGACGAAGTCAGGAAGCCAAGACTACACCGACGAAAGAAGACTTGACGACGCGACGTTCCAACTTCAGTTCAGCACGACGAAGCCGTGATCCAACGCCAAGACCTAACTGCAATGCCAGACAAAGAACCACCGACCTCGACGTGCTTCTCGACGGCCACGCAGTTACAGCCTTAGTGGACACAGGAGCCGATTACTCCGTAATGAGTGGACATACCACCGCCCAGTTGAAGAAAGTTAAGACCGCATGGGAAGGCCCACAAATTCGAACCGCTGGAGGACACCTCATCACGCCGACTGGAATCTGCACGGCAAGAATAACCATTCATGAGCGAACTTACCCTGCCACTTTCGTTATCGTCCAACGGTGTTCAGGAGACGTCATTCTCGGTATAGACTTCCTGAACCAACACGGCGCCATCATTGAGTCGAAGTCAATAACGCTGTCGGAAGATAAAGCGATAGCACCGGAGAGCCCTCGTAGTCACCACGCCTTGAGTGTGTTCGAAGATCAAGTGAGCATCCCGCCTCGCTCCAGCATTGTTATTTCGGTCGGCACCGAAACACCCGCTGACGTAGAAGGCGTCACCGAAGGCGACCAACGTCTACGGCTAGACCGTGTATTTCTGCGTCGCAAGAGGGATCGCTCGACTGCATGGAGGGAAAACTGAACTGTTGCTGACAAACTTCAGCCAGGAGTTCAAGCACATCAACAAGGGCAGGACAATCGCGTACATCGAGGAAATTCTGGAAACCAGTAATGCGTTTGTCCTCTCGGATTCCGCCGCATCTACCCCGACGACCATGGTTCCCGAACTAGACTACGACATCAATCCAAGTCTCCCCGTGATTAAGCAACAGCATCTCAGAAGTCTGCTCCAACGATACAAAGGCTGCTTTTCGACGTCATCGAAGATTCGACAAACACCAGTCGCCAAGCATTGCATAATCACCGAGGAGTGCGCTCGACCACTCCGCCAGAGCCATTACCGAGTTTCGCCGCGAGAACGTGAAGCTATAAGAGAACAAGTCGACGAAATGCTGCGCGACGACATCATCAAGCCATCGAAAAGCCCGTGGTCATCCCCTGTTGTCCTGCTGAAGAAAAAGGACGGAACCCTACGTTTCTGCGTCGATTATCGTCGTCTGAACAAGATCACGAAGAAGGACGTATACCCCCTCCCACGGATAGACGACGCATTGAATCGGCTCTGCAACGCTAAATACTTCTCGCCGATGGACCTCACGTCTGGCTATTGGCAAATAGAAGTCGACGAAAGAGATCGCGAAAAGACCTCCTTCATAACCCCAGACGGCCTCTACGAGTTCAAGGTTATGCCATTTGGACTGTACTCGGCGCCTGCAACGTTTAGCAACGTTTAACACGGTTTTAGCAGGATTGAAGTGGCAGACCTGTCTCGTTTACTTGGATGACGTCGTTGTCTTCGCCGGAAATTTCGACGATCACCTTAGGCAGCTTGCAACAGTACTAGAGGCCATCAAGTCATCAGGGCTCACTCTGAAGCTAGAAAAGTGCCGCTTCACTTACGATGAGCTTCTGCTCCTAGGCCACGTCATCAGCAAGTCTGGAGTCCGCCCCGACCCGCAGAAGACAGCTGCCATCGCAAAGTTCCCGCAGCCCATCAACAAGAAGGCAGTGCGTAGATTTCTTGGCATGTGTGCCTACTACAAGCGATTTCTCAAGGACCTTTAACGCATCGCTGAGCCTCTGACACAGCTAACTAAATGTGACGTCGAGTTCAAGTGGGAAACGCCGCAGGCCGACGCATTTCAAGAACTCAAACGACGCATGCAGTCGCCGCCCGTACTTGCGCACTTCGACGAGCACGCCGCTACCCAAATACACACTGACGCCAGTAGCCTAGGCCTCGGTGCCATCCTAGTCCAGAGAAAAGATGGACATGAACACGTGATAGCTTACGCTAGCCGGTCGTTGTCAAAAGCGGAAGGCAATTATTCTACAACCGAAAAGGAATCCCTCGCCATCGTTTGGGCTACAGCGAAATTTCGCCCTTACCTATATGGCAGGCCATTGAAAGTGGTCCGCGATCATCGCGCGTTGTGTTGGCTAGCTAACGTAAAAAAACCCTTCAGGACGGCTGGCACGGTGGAGCCTCAGACTACAAGACTACGACATCACTGTAACATACAAGTCTGGACGAAAACACTCAGATGCTGATTCGCTATCACGCGCCCCCATTGACCCGCCGCCGCAAGATGACGAGGATGACGACGCCTTCCTTGGAATAATAAGCGCGGAAGACTTCACCGAACAGCAACGAGGAGACCCGGAGCTAAAAGCCCTAGTCGACTATTTGGAAGGGGACACCGACGTTGTCCCTAAGGCATTTAAGCGTGGATTGTCTTCGTTCGCGCTTCAAAACAACCTACTCGTGAAGAAGAACTTCTCACCAGTCCGCGCCAGCTACCTTCTTGTTGTTCCATCGGCGCTGCGTCCAGAAGTACTGCACGCCCTACATGACGATCCGACCGCTGGGCACCTCGGTTTCTCCCGGACGCTATCGAGGATACAAGAAAGGTATTGTTGGCCGCACCTAACCGCCGATGTCGCCCGTTACGTCAAGACATGCCGAGGCTGTCAGCGACGCAAGACACCACCGACAAGGCCAACAGGATTGCTACAGTCGATCAAGCCTCCTTACCGACCTTTTCAGCAGATTGGGATGGATTTGTTGGGGCCGTTTCCGACATCAACTTCCGGAAATAAGTGGATCGTCGTGTCGACGGACTATCTCACCCGCTTCGCTGAAACTAAAGCTCTGCCGAAAGGCAGCGCAGCCGAAGTGGCGAAATTGTTCGTCGAGAACATCCTGCTGCGACATGGTGCTCCAGAAGTCCTCATCACCGACAGAGGAACGGCAGCTCACGCAAGCCATTCTGCAATACAGCGAGACAAGTCACAGGAGGACAACTGCCTACCATCCGCAGACGAATGGTCTCACGGAGCGCCTGAACAAAACCCTCGCCGACATGCTAGCAATGTACGTCGACGTCGAGCGCAAGACGTGGGATGCGGTCCTGCCGTACGTAACGTTCGCTTACAACACGGCGGTGCAAGAAACAACACAGATCACGCCGTTTAAGCCGGTTTACGGCAGGAACCCGACGACGACGCTCGACGCCATGCTACCGCACGTTAGTGACGAGGAAAATCTTGACGTCGCTACCTATCTCCAGCGCGCCGAAGAAGCCCGACAGCTCGCCCGCCTGCGGATCAAGAACCAGCAGCGGACCGACAGCCGACACTACAACCTCCGCCGACGCTTCGTCGAGTACCAACCCGGTGACCGTGTTTTGGTATGGACCCCGATACGCCGACGAGGACTCAGTGAGAAAGTACTGCGACGCTATTTCGGACCCTACGAGGTCATCCGAGGTATTGGCGCACTGGACTATGAGGTCGTGCCAAATGGCATTTCGCATTCACCGCGGCGCCGCGCACCATCTGAAGTAGTCCACGTGGTGCGCCTAAAACCATTTTACGGACGCTGACGCACTCCCTTATTTTGTTGTTTTCGTTGCTACGAGTGCTTTTCTTTATTACTTTCCTTTGTTTGCAGCGTCGGGTCGATGCTTTTTAGGAGGGGGGTATTGACACGTGTACTTTATCGGGCGACCACTTTTTGCCGCCTAACAAATGTTATCGCACAGCGCGGGACGCGCCTGCATGTATCCGAAGTTTCTGGAAAGTTATCGATGCTTCTATCCGCTTTCTGTTGTCGCCGAACCTTATGTTATCTGATTTCATCGCCTGACGCGAATGGTGTAGAACTTTGTGGAAGGCACGCGGATCCCAACGATTAGTCTGGAACATTCGACGATTGATGTATAAAAGCCGACGCGCTTGACCCGTTGATCAGATTTCCGACGATCGCCGACCGTGTTCGCCGCTATCGTTGTGCTATAAGTGTAGCCTGTTTCTATGGGCACAGGTTCGCCCAATAAAAGTTAGTTTTATATTTCACCGTATTGCTGCTTTCTTCACCGTCACTACCACGTGACAATGTTGTGGTATTTTTCAACAAATAACTAAGGGTCGGTCAAACAAAGTAAGGGTACTCAAGGTTCAGTAGACATTGCGTCACAAGCTGCATCGTATCAAGCTAGGCATGCTATGAGATAGCGCCGACAATTTAACAGCAACGGCTATTCGAAGTTGATTTCACTGAGTTTTCGTGTCGTCTGAATGGCGGATAATGGGAAACGGTTCCGGGGCGACTCCGCAGTGGGCGACTCCGGAACCATTTCGCCCGCTTGGCGTTGATGGACGCGCACCCAATGCACGGCACACAAGCGTTATCGCATTTTCCCCTAAAACAGAATGCGGCCGCCGTGACCGGCATCGCACTCGCGACCTCGTGCTCACTAGCGCAAGGCCACAGTCACTAATCTACTCCGGTGGGTACGGGACAATGTAGGTCCAACGTTCCCCTCTCACCCAATTTGGTGGCATGTTTAAGATCGCGAAATCGCAAGCCTCATGGTGAGTCTCTAGTAAAATTGCTTCTGTATGATTTCCAAGTGGGCTGACTTGGAGCACGATGACGCGAGTGCGAGAGGGGATCCTATTCGGGCTTTCCAGCTCCTAAGTAGAGCGTCCAATGGCGTTGTGATCATAACCATCACAAGCTTTTTAAGGACAATGCTTTCTGAAAGAATCTTCACGTGATCGGCTAGCGCAGTGAACTGTCATCCCTGCCTTGCGTTGCACTGCTACACTCTAAGCCCAGAAATCTGCCCGCATCTAATATCATTGATTCACATCATTCTTTTTTCGCCCTGGATTGGTTTATTTTCATTGGCACTTATAAATTTAGGAGAAATAACCTACTTTCTGCTGAGCTTGTTTCACAACCTGCCCGGCTTTGCCTACTTCTCTTACCGTCACCTAGCTGGCATACCGCTATGCCCCGCTATAACTCGATTCCAAATCGCTGTCTTACTCACCGTCACGCTGCGCCGGTCATTTTGCTTTCCGCTCCCGCAGTACGGTTCCTAGCTCCTTCTCAAGTTTCGGCAAGCCGTGCTACTACAGACTCGTCCAACTTATTGCATGTATTTCCTTCCAACGACTTCTTTAAGCAGCCATTCATGACTTGGAAGCAACCTTGCATCTGCACCGGAAAATAATTTTCACCTCTTTCTCGGAGGTGTCGCGTTGGCGGTAGACACTATTATTCTCCGTGAATAATTATTCTGCACCTCGCGTAAAAGAATATAAATACCTTGTTATATGCATAAAAGAAGGCAATAGGTACATGGAAACACAGTTAAAAAACAATACCAGTAAAGGGGAAGAGAAATGCAGCCATAATGAAGCACAGAGCGCTATGGGGATACAATAGGTACGGGGTGCTCCGGGGTATGTGGAAAGGTATAATGGTTCCAGGACTTACTTTTGGAAATGCGGTTGTTTGCTTGAAATGAGGGGTACAATCAGGACTGGATGGGAATTAAAGGTAAGTGAGACGCCTCGCATTGGGCGCTCACGGGAAGGCTACAAATCAAGCTGTACAGGCTGATATGGGCTGGACTAGTTTTGAAATAGGGAAGCTCCCAGTAAAATTGATTACAAAGAACGACTGAGGAATAAGAGAAAAGTAATAGGCTAGGAGAGTGTTGCGGTATCTGCAGAGGAAAAAGATTATTTCACAGTGTAGGAAAAGAACTAGAAAGCTTACCAGCATGTATGCGGCCTGTAGGGTGAACAGCACAGCAACAAAGAACGTCAAGCGGAAAGTCAGATAGCCTGAAATAATCTCATGGGTGGCGGCAATGGAAAATAAACTTTCCCTAAGTAACTACTGAAGAGGAAAAAATGAAATCAGGAAAGAAACAATTTATGATAACCCAAAGGAAAGCTCATTACTTTTCGAACTGAGATCAGGATGCGTTAAAACACGCGCCTATAAAGCGAGATATAAGAAGCAAGAAGAAGCATGTGCTTGCTGCGGTAAGGCTAGGGAAACGATAGAGCATGATTTATTAGAATGTGAAGACATCTGCCCAGCGGTCGATTTAAGCCCCACTGGCCTCCATGAAGTCCTTGGGTTCAGTGAGAGCAGGGGAAAAGTAAACATGTCCGCAATATAGATTAGAAAGAGGCGATTGGAACATTTGTGGAAGAAAAGTAGGGGAAGCGACAAAAAAAGGAGACGTACAAAAGCAAAGTTCACAATACAGGGCCAGAACATTTGGTTGTGGGAGTCTATCGTGTTTCTTTTTCTTTTTTTCTTCTTTAACCTAGGTAGGACATTAGGCAGCATCATAGCAACAGCTTGGTGGCGCAACCCACCAGCCCGTTCCAAAGGGGACCCTCATAACGTCCATCCATCCATCCATTCGAAAAGAAACAAGGTGAACGTACAAAAGGAGCACTTGTGAATATAACATTTTTCTGTCAATATATAGTTCACGCTTTTTATTCATCACCTACTTGTGTATGAAAACGGAATGGACGGTACTGAGCCTTTAAGTGCTACGTTTGCGATAATCAAAGGAGGGGTCAACAAAGGCAACACAAAGCAAAGTTGAGGCTAAATACATTCGCAGTGCTGCATTGTCCTTTATTAAATCTAATTTATTGCTGGCACTCCAGCTGGGGGTACTATACCGATGCAAAGAGGCTAAATCTCTTACAGCAAACGGTTAAAAAGAATGAAGCACACATCACGCTGTGTGTGTTGTTTTCGTTCATGCGCTTCGTTTACACGTTCGTCTACGAAATTTGATAAAGCCAGCAGTTTAATTCAAAGGTAGTTCCTATTTCTGTGGGGAATTTATAGCATACGACCATTATACCAACCATTTGCTGTGAAAGATTTAGTCTCGTTGTATCACTTCTTTTCATTGCGTTTTCTTTAAGCACGGGTTCAAGAAATTTTCAATAATGGTGCATGAACCTGTATATTTCCACGCTCAAATTTTTACACCCTAAACGGGGCTGCTTTATCCGATGGCTAAGGGTAAGTGTTAAAATCTTGCTTTTAAGGGTTTAAAACTTTTTAGTGAACACCACAGCAAGCTCGAACTATACACCTGCGATGAGAGAGTGGTTAGGTGAAAACTAATATTTCTGACCAGCGCGTGCCCTCGAAATATCTTACACGACAATTTGACAGCGACGGATGTCGAACTTGATTTCATGCAGTTCTCGTGTGGCGTCTTCCTGCCATTATTTCGTTTAATTGCCACAAAATGCCTCCCCGCCCCCTAAAAAAATGGAAAACGAGAACTTCAAAGAAACAAAGGCGCAGCAAAACTAAAAATTCGCAAGTGGCAATAAAGAATGAAGACAGAAACATTTCCGGAGGAGACGATGCGCTGCGGTACATGAGATGCGTTATTAGGGATAACTACGGTACAAAGCAAAGCGTAGTTCAGACTCAAACAGATCCAGCGGCAACAGATAAGCCCGAGAAGTCAAAATTTAGCATCTAAAATGTTTACCGAAAAAACGATGATGAAAATATCCCTAATAACACGGCCGTGGGACCAGATGAAATCCAAATACAGCTAATCGTAAAGCCTCGGTTTTATGATTACCAAGGCACTGCTGACTAACCCCATCCAGCAAGTTGTTGGAAGGCAGAAAAGTCAGATTAAATGGCGTGAAAGCAAGATGAAGCTCTACTACAAACACAAAGGCGGTAAGGATAGGACGAGCTTGAATAGGCTAGTTACAGTAACGTTGCTTAAATATAGAACGACAATGGAAGCCATGAAATTAGAACTGCTGAAGTGGATGGGAAAAATTATTTACTGAGGGAACTACAGAATAGGCGCGGGGGGGGGGGGGGGGGGTTCCGACTACGATGATGCTTTGATGATAATGTGTCTGCGCTAACTCCGCGCATAAGGACTTCAGTAGCTCAGAATAGATCTTTATGGATTGAATTTCTAGATTTTAAGGACTACGACAGCGTAGGCAGGGACTTTTTATGGGATATTCTCAACCGCGAAGGAATGGGTGACGTATTCGTGGAGCTGCTGACGGAGATATATAGAGACGACCCAACACAAATTGTATGGTAAGGCCGAAGATCTAATGAAGTGGTTGATATTCACCAAATGCTTGAGAAATGTTGTCGTCTGTCTCAATTGCCGTTCACGCTTTATGTTAAGGATGTAGAAAGACGGCTGAAAAACAGCGAATTAGAGCTTGATTTATCACACATGCGTAATGGACAAATGGGCCAACAGAAAGTCACAGGACTAATGCACCGGACGACATAATGCTACTAACGGGCGATGCAAGCAAGGTACCGACACTTGCGTATGTGTGTAGCAACGCTGCCACAAATCCAGTCCTTAAGATTAGCACACAGAATTCGCGAGTTAGGATCTCCAAGGCAGAGAAAACTAATCACGCGTTGTCAAGTCACCAACAAGTCATACCCATATTCAAGTAATGTAAGTACCTCGTCGTGTATGTAAATGAAGGATACTTACTCTATAGCAGCCACTAAAATAATCTGAAAATAAAGGGGAAGCGGAATGCTGCGATAATCAAAGATAATCATAATAATATCATAATCATAATCATAAGATAATCATAATCAAAGATAATCATAATAAATATAAGGTGGTGCATGGAATCTGGAAAGGAGTAATGGTGTCAGCGCTAACATTCGCAAGTGCCAGTCTGTGCTTAAAATGGAATATCTGGTCAAGGTTGAAGTTAACCATTGATCGATCGGTCGGCTGGCCTTATGAGCCTACGGCAAAACCACACATGCGGCAGTGCAGGGTGGCACACGTTCGGCCTTGTCTGCAGTCAGATAGGCATCGATAAAAATTAGTTCTGAAGGAATACTCAGGAACATGTATCAAAACAAATGTGCGGCTCAAGTGCACAAGTATCGGTACATGAAAAGCGTGGGCGCATAATCGAGAAAGACGTCAAGGAAGTTCCAAACCAAGTACAGGGCAGTATAAAGTGTAATTACACAACCAGAGTCATCAGAAAGTAACTGAGAGAAGCAGAGACAGTTAATTGGATGCGGTGATTGGGAACAAAAACAGACCATAGAGATTTGCGAGAGTGAGCAGAAAGCAATTAGAAGGGAAAATATGTACGATAGCACGAAGGGAAGTGCTTTGCTATATGAAGTTCGATCGGGTTGCGTAAAGACAAAAACATACAGAAGCAAGTATTCCCAGCTAGATTAGGCATGGTGTAAGCTGCAGCAAAAATCTGGAGACCATTAAGCAAGTGCTTATGGAATGCGAACGGATTCGCCCAGTGAACTCCTTACGTAGCCTACACCTTCAAGAATCGCGTGGTTTAAAAGTGGGCAGAAAAATCACGCCAGTGAGCAGTCGACACAACCAAGATACGTTTAGAGTATTGGTGGGGGAAGAAATCAGGGAAGATATTGATAGGAATGGATCCGTTACAGGCAAATATATCAGTACAGTGTAGATAGATAAGTTCTAGAGAAAAAAGATTAATTAGATGTATACAAAAATCCTGGAATGAAATGCATGTATAGCATACTTTTTTTTATTTTATTTTATTTCGGACAACAATACATGATTTCCGCGGGAAGAGGCCAAAAGAGACTAAGACCTCTCCTGACGAGGCCTAACACCCGCATTACACGGCGGTGCAGATGGTGCGGAGTAACATATCAGTGAGAACAGTGGCACATCAAACACAGGGAGACAAGAATTCAACATAAGCAATTATACAAGCA
Organism: Dermacentor andersoni; assembly: GCF_023375885.2. Taxonomy (NCBI): domain Eukaryota; kingdom Metazoa; phylum Arthropoda; class Arachnida; order Ixodida; family Ixodidae; genus Dermacentor; species Dermacentor andersoni. The sequence continues at coordinate 201,564,439 of NC_092815.1, forward strand.
CTGATCAGGCAGAAAATAATACTGAAGAAGTCATCAACAATGAGCGATAGTAAGTCGTGTAGAAACGGAAAAAAAGAACATTCGCACCGAGCAGTAGGAATAACAATGAAATGCAGCAGGTATGCATAACAATATTGCACACGGGGGTGTTCAAAAGATGGCTCATTTTCTTCTTGAATTGATTAATGTTGACACTCTCCTGCGCACAAGCAATTAATGTTGGATATGTGTTGCATAAAATTGTTATTTGGTGATCTGTAGTGTGGGTGCCGTAATTACTGCGAGGCCAAGAACCAATCAACGAAATTGTGCGCAAGTTTGTGTGATTTCTCTATGCAAATAAGAACGACAAAAAGATTCAAAGTCATGTTTTATTTTTTGGTAGATTAGGAGTGCTAAGTAGTGTTTGTAGCATAGAAAAAACGGTAACACCTTACAAGAGGTAAACATGCCATTAGTAATAACAAGATATCTACCCAAAATGCGCAAGGCTCTTTTTTGTAGAGAGAACAACCTATCCGAGTCAGTTTTATTACATGTTCCCCACACAAAGAGACTATACACAATATGAGAATGAATAAGAGAAAAATATAACTGTTTTTTTTTTACACGGAATGGAAGAAGGTAACGAAGTCGTTGAATTATCCCAATTGATCTTGATATTCGTATCCGCAGACTGTTGACGTGATCGGTCCAGCCAAAGTCACTGCGGAAACGAACTCCTAGAAACTTATGAGAATTCACCTGCTCGATTTCTGTGTTATTAAAATATAGTCGCATATTATAATCAAGAAGCTTATTTTTAACGCGGAAATACACATATTTATTTTTTTTTATGTTTAGTTCAAGCTTATTGGCATCAAGCCATGTCCGCAGTTTATTGAGCCAGGTATTGGGTCGATATTCAAGCAAGCTAAGGTTGGGACCGGAAAAGAAGACATTGGTGTCATCAGTGTAGAGGACGATATTTGAAGTTGAGTCTATATTTACTTTATCATTAATATATAAAATGAAAAGTAGAGGGCCGAGGATACAGCCTTGCGGTACACAGAATTTCATTATAGCTGTGTCGGAATTAAGCTCCTGTAGCCATGTAGACTGCCTCCGTCCTGTAAGATAGCTGTCCAACAATTTGTGTGCAATGCAGTGAATTCCATATTTTTCAAGCTTTAGTAGTAAGATATCGTGTTTAATTGAATCAAAAGCTTTGCGAAAGTCTAGAAATATTCTGATGGTGAAAAGCTTTTGTTCGAAGTTAGAAAGAAGGCAATCTTTTCTGTCCGGTAGAGCAGTCTGCGTGGATTGACTAGCCTGGAATCCATACTGTTCTTTACATATTGTTACAAACACGGGGAAAAGGGGTTTATTTAGGTGTGCGAGAGCTGGAACGGCAGGCTACGAACAACAGGAATGGCCGCTGCACAGTCTTCATTTTTCTCTTCTCCTCTCTTCTAGATCCCCGCGTCCCTTTTACGCGCTTGGACGTAACATACCTCCCCTTGCAGACAAAGCCCACTGGGCGAGTCAACTAGCTTGTCGTGGCGTGCATGATTTCAACCGTGCTACATGCGCGACTTGTGTCCTAGCAGACCGTCTACCATTGTTCGTGAGGCGCGCGAGAGTATAGTTCACTTCGCTGACTTTGTCGATGACAATATACGGTCCATCGTAGTTTGCTAGCAGCTTTTGGCACAAACCGCGCTTTCTTGTAGGAGTCCAAAGCCAAACGAGATCACCAGGGTGATATGCAACAGGCCGATATCGTGCGTCGTAGCGGGCTTTGGAGTTTTCTCGTGACGCCAGTCCGCAGACGCGCAAGTCGCCGAGCCTTTTCAGCTAGGCATAGCGTATCGGCGACCGTAGGATTGTCGTGGTGGTAAAAAGGGAGGACAGTGTCGAGCGTATACCGGGGCGGTCGAGCATATAGAAGGAAGAAGGGGCTGTAGCCGGTTGTCTCGTGCTTGGCGGTGTTGTAGGCGTAAGTAATAAATGGTAGAACTCCATCCCAATTCTTGTGATCGGACGCAACATACATGGAAAGCATATTTGTGATTGTCCGATTAGTGCGCTCAGTGAGGCCGTTCGTTTGCGGATGATACGGCGTCGAGTGCCTGAGGTGCGAGTTACATAAACGCACAAGCTCTTCCACGATATCCGCCGTGAATTGACGTCCCCGGTCGCTTATAATAACACCAGGCGGTCCATGTCGCAGAACAATAGCGTGAAGTAAGAAGAGCGATACTTCGGTGGCGGTGGCTGATGGTATAGCCGCCGTCTCGCAATAGCGCGTGAAATAGTCGGCGCAGACAATTATCCAGCGGTTCCCCTTAGATGACTTTGGAAAAGGGCCTAACAGATCAATTCTAACTTGCCGAAAGGGTGAGCTGGGAGGCGGCACAGGTTGAAGGAGACCAGATGGGGCTGTGGTTGGGCGTTTCCGACGTTGGCGCTGAAACAACTGTCTCTGCTTCTTCTGCACGAGAGGTACGCGGACAGTGCACATATTTATAGAGATGGTTCCACAAACATCCAGTGTTCGTCCGGTGCTGTGGTCGTCCCAGCAAGAGGTATTACCATCAGCTTTAGGACTGACCACCCAACGACATCTACATCTGCGGAACTAGCTGCTCTTCGCGCTGCACTTTGTTTCGTCAATCGGGAACCACCTCGACAATGGTCAATTTTCAGTGACTGAAAGGCAGCCCTACAATCTGTGCTATCAGCTCTGCGTCGCGGGCCATTCGAACAGCTCGTGCTCGATATTAGATGCCTACTTCATACATCACATGAGAAAGGACATCACGTGATGTTTCAGTGGCTGCCAAGTCACTGCGGCGTCATAGGAAATGAAGAAGCCGATAAAGCCGCTCGGACAGCTCTTGAAGAAGCCAATGAAGAAGCCATGCCACTTTCACGGTCCGACGCAGCCAACAGGCTTCAAGCGCTTGCACGGGAGATCACGCTCTCTCTATGGTGCACACCAAGCATCCAGACCAACCGCAGCAATCATCAACACGACCTGCCCTCATTGATGCATCTCTGTATGCCAGCTGGACTCCGCCGAAGTGAGGCCACGCTGCTTTATCGCTTATGGATAGGGGTGGCCTTCACGAAATCCTACTCGTTTCGCATTGGAATGGCCGACAACGCTCTCTGCAATGCCTGTCTTTGCGAGGAGACGATGGAACACATTCTGTGCGACTGTCCTGAATATAATGTTCAGAGACAGTCCTTGGCGTCCGTTCTAGCGCACCTGGACAATAGACCATTGTCAGTTGCAACCATTTTCACATATCGCCGACAGAAGACATCGCAGCTGAAGGCGACGAAGGGACTACTTCGGTTTATGAAGGATACGGGCTTGGACAAGCGGCTGTGACAGTGATGTCGCGTACCGCGCAAGAGTGACGGACTGTAACTGACGATGTGTTTGCTGTGTTATGTGCTCTCTCTCTCTCTCTCCTCCCATATTTCATCCCCCCCATCCCGCTCCCATGTGTAGGGTAGCAAACCGGTTAGGCTAAACTGGTTAACCTCCCTGCCTTCCTTCTCCACTTTTTCCTTCCTTCCGACGTTGACACTGTATGCAGCTGGCCACATACAACTCAACCGAATGTCGCATCCGGGGCCAGTAAAAGCGTTCTTGAATGCGATAAAGGGTGCGCACAGTGCCTAAGTGACCGGAGGTAGGGTCATCGTGCATAGCCTGAAGGATTGCTGGCCGGAGACGCTCCGGCACCGCTAGAAGGAAGCGTGCACCCGTGCTCGAGTAGTTCCTTTTGTACAGGAGCCCGTCACGTAGACAGTAGCTGCTTGTTGCACTTGAATGGGTAGAAGTGAAGAGTGGCTCCAATTTGGTGTCTGTCCGTTGTTCTGCTTTGAACTCATCGATATCTGGAAAAGCAGATGTCACAGAAGCGACGAGATGATCAAAATCGTCTGCGTCGCAGTCCGTCGTGGTAAGTGGCATACGGGAAAGGCAGTCTGCGTCAGCATGTTTTCGACCACTCTTGTAGGCAACAGTGAAGTTATATTCCTGCAACCTCAAAGCTAAGCGCGCAAGACGACCACAAGGGTCGCGAAGATTCACGAGCCAGGGGTGCTATGCAGGATGCGCCGAGTTTGGCGAAACTCGGGATCTTCACGAGCTCTGGCGACACCCCAAGATGAAAGCACAAATGGTACCGAGACACAGTTTATCTTTCGAGAAGCCTCCAGTTTCATTGGTTTATCTAGATTCACTCTGGCTGGCTATCATTCCTTGGGCGTTGCCTTCTGGGCGGTCGACAAACTGGGGCTCACGTGACCATACCGTCGGTGCATGGTCGCGCCTTCTTTCACTTGTTTGTCGTTCCACCAAGTGCATTACACGCACAAGTGAGTTATAAAACAAATGCATTTAATACAATATTATTAGTTAGTTTAACGTGGTTTAGAAGCATTTTAAAGCTTACAAGATGTACACTGAATGTGTATTCGACTAATTTGTAATTTAGTACGCTTCACATTATACCACGAGGGAACGCTGTGGTGGCGTCATCAAATACATTTATCGTGCGAGCATGGCGGCTAAACATCGAAGAGGCCCAGTGTAAACAAACTCGTACAACGAGCTTGCAGTGCGCGACGTAGTGATCAGGCTCGACGATGACCACTATTTCTTGGATAGTTCTGTTCCTCCGTTAGCAATCTTTCCGTGCACCCCGAAAGACTGCGAATAGCTTAGGCGATTTTACAGATCGCAACGCGTACTTACTGTTCACGGCACAATCCTGAACAAACAACTTATCCGGTGCTGCTTCTGTGAGTGCGCTGAGTTCCTCCACTCTGCGTGACTGCGAGTGTCACGAATATTGCATAGTGTGTGCAAAAGGAAGACAGCCGATATAGCTACGATGCGACAAGGAGGTGGTGCCGACGATGGATCTCGCAACCAACACAGTGACGGAGGCATCGACAAACTGCAGATAAGTATATTTCTACTGTTTCATATTTAGCATAATAATAGTGCACGGATTAAGTCACTTTCGTAGTAACGAACTGAATATCCTCCAGTTTAAAAAAGAGTGTTCGTGCTTTTACATGTACGTGGGCCCGCGAAAATATGGAAAAGATAAAGGTAACCTTCACTAACTTAGTGATATAACAGAAGTTCATCAGTGACATTCAGCCCGCAGAATCTATGGAAGAGTATCTTTATCCAGGTGAAATATCAATCGCAGGTACTGATATAAAGCAGGAAACTTATACAAAAATTTCATGGGTTGAACAGCACATGGGAGGCATTACCGAATCGTGATCGCCACGTTACCGATATCCTTGAAAAATGTTTAGAATCGTTGCATTCTACCGGTTATGCAATATGGGACATAAACCTGGAGGTAAACAAGGAAACTTGAGAAATCGAGGACTGTGCAGAAAGCGAAGTAACAAAAATTGTTGGAGATAGCATTAAGGTAGGAAGACAGTGGCGTAGTAAACCGTAGCAACTGATATGCTAGTTGAGATTAAGAAAAAAAATGGAATCGGTGGGCAGGCCATGCACATCTTCAATCACTTGTTGCCAATTTATAACAGGTGATTACATAAGCGTGACATAATGGATGTCAAGGAGAGAGAACTGCAGCCGAGGATGGTAGAAAATTGCGTAATGGGACAAAAATATGATGTTTGTAGGCATAGGATGCAATCAGCTCGCATAAGACGGGATTGTAGGGAGCGCCATTGATTTTGAAGTGAACAAAAATAGGTTTGTGGTGCTGACAGTAGAGACTCGTGAAGGTTCGAGGACACGTCAGCTGTTGGCACATTAATAAACATTACAATTGGCTCTGAAAAATACAACCCGTTATGAAAAATAAAGCAATGTTGTCCCAACAAATTGTTTTATTATGCATACACCAAAGGCTTCCACAGTCAAGGGCAGTTAGTACCAATAGTGCAATGAGCATTTTTATTTGTAAATAATGGTTTATATGCGGTTGATTCATTCCAACAATCCACTTTTTTTGCAGCAAAACATTCTGCTGCTGGAGGCACTCAACCGCCTGGTGGCAGTAGGCGAGCGCCAGGCACATGCTCTTGAGAGTGTGGCAAGGTCCAGAGGGCTGCTCTCCAACAGTAGGATCAGTGCACTCACTGCTTTCCAGTCGAGCCCCCAGAACACACCTTATAAAGGAGCTTTCAGTTTATTATTTTGTTTATTATTCAAGAGCATAAATAAAATTATTGCAGTAAACATTGTGCTGTGCATATTGGGACACTTCAATATGGGCAAACACATAAGACAACCTGGACCGTGTAAATGAAAAAGACACTAATGCAGCATATACGTCATTGTGCTGTTTGTTCTTTCTATGTGCAAGAATACAGTGGGTATTGATTAGCCACAAGATGAACGGTGTGTGTATTTCACAATGAGAAGACAGGAAACGGCATGACCTTAATAATGCTATCACCTATAGACTGTGCACATGAATGCAACACTCCCCGATTTAAACGTGCCATTACATGCACGTTCGATACCACATATTCTTTAACAATGTCATATATTTGCATGTACTAATTTTCACACAGCTTAAGCGCATGCATAGCTCACTTGTGAAGTATCCATTTCATAGGCCAAATAATTGTACACTTTGTCCTTTTGTGTTGTATGAAAAGCGGCATCCTCTAGTCGGATACAACTTCACAAGACAGGAGAGGCCCCGCTCAGATGACCAAAGCGCAGCAGCAGATTGCCTCCACGTCTAAAGAAATAGTCCCTCTCCAATGAGCGGGTATTAGTGCGTCCAGCGGCATGACGTCAGTGTAGAGTGTGTGCCCATTGGTGCAGGCTTGTGTTCACCTGCCGTTGAAGTGCAGATTCTGCGGCCTCCTAAAGTTGTATCCGACCATAGAATCACGTAATGCCTTGCACTGGTTGCATAGACTTTAGCAACTTGATAGCACACAATGATCAGGAACAGAAATCTATAAAGGCACCGAAGCAAAGCTGGCTGGCCACACTTCCTATGAGGGGCTGTAAACAGTTCTCACCAAATATTCCCATGACATCCTTGAAAAAGAGGTGGTGTTGGGCACTTTAGAATCAAAAACAGATTAGAGTGAATGTTGTGTACCACGTTAAAACAAACTGAGCTTGGTTATCTGCACAGCATGTAATGAAAGCTTGTGCTTCACATAGGAAACAAAGTGCTCTGTCCAGTACAACTGTCGCGTTTGCTGTGGCACCTATTATGTCATTAGTGTCAACATACAAATTTTCAAAGGCCATTCATTTCGCCATTATTTTTGTATGATGGTTCTTTCAATCAGTGCTTGTATTACATGAGCACGTGGATTTGAAAGCAAAGCTTTGTTTGCAAACCTTCAGACTTCCATAATTGTGTGGCAAGGCACTGGCATGGTGTCGAATAGCTCACACTTCCTCGGTCCTGCACCAAAGAGGCCCAATGCTCTATTTGAAGTTGGATCGCACAACAATTCAACGGCACACACAGAAGAGTAACACACACAGCAGTGCGTTCTGCTGTGTGTATTTCTCTTCTTCAGTCCTGCACCAAAGAGGCCCAATGCTCTACTTGAAGTTGGACCGCGCAACAATTCGACGGGACACAAAGAAGAGTAACACACACAGCAGAGCGTTCGGCTGTGTGTATTTCTCTTCTTTGTGTCCCGTCGAATTGTGGTGCGATTCAGCTTCAAGCTTCTATACCGATACAACGAGTCTTCAACCTCACCAATGATCTAGTTATTAAGCCACAATGGCGCACATCTTTGAAATGTCCCAACACGAATTAGCTTTCCAACAAATCACAAGCATAAAATATTGCTGCACAGGTGTATGCACGTGCCATATTCTGTACCACTCAACTCACAGGAATCAAAGGGGCAAGCATTAACCAGCCTTACTGCTGCTGTTACCATCATCATCATGACACCAATAGAAAGACAGTGCTGCGTTTCAGTAAAGGGAGTGCCGGAGGGAAAGGCGGGACAGCGAGGCTTGAGGCTCACAATAAAAATAGCATTTACAAGACATGTTCAATGCCAAAATATGCTGCATATTGCTCATCCTACTTTCACATTGCGGCAAGCATTTACACATTTGAGCATGTCACAGTTTGTGTAATCATTGCTCTAAAGCTGTACAAAAGGTCTATTCGCTCTGCAATCTTTATTTTTATCATGGCGGGTTAAAGACCCACTTTTCATTGGCATCTGCACCACATTTCTCCCGATATGTAATTTTGCCTTGGTGGTTCACAACATCTTCACGCACACCGAGTTCTGCAGAGCATTGGATCTGCATTGTTCTACTGCTGAAGAATTAGAGCCCTATTATGAGACGAAAATATACGATTTGTCCATACAGAATAACGCTGCCCCCCCCCCAAAAAAGAAATACACTGAACCACTGGCACATGCACCAACAGTGAACACAGCAAACACTCTGAAGTATTTTCTTCATGCAAGCCAGCACACTAAGATTATCAATGCATTTTCATTTTGCCATAAATGCATAGGCACAACCGGCTTGGTGCGACATCCGCATCTCGCACTGCAACAAATTGTGCAATGCCTTGCTGTTTCATAGTGTGGCCGATAGATGACGCATGACCAAAATTCAGCATTATGCATACTAAGTAACTTGTACTAAGTACTAAGTAATCTCATAAAAAAAAACAAGTTCTTTATGAGATTAGCATTCACAGGGTACTTCACACAATTTGTGATATCCATTTATCTATTTATACTTCATTAACCTCTTTCCCCCAAAAAGTGAGCCATTCGGAAGGCACCCTGAGACCAGTAGAACAATCGGTAGAAAGTCAGCAACCAGCGAAAAAGTCAGTATCATAGGCTGCCGCATGTGTGACGTCGGAAACACAAAATTTAAGTCGGCTACAGAGAAGTGACAAATTTGGCAATATGGTGCGTCTAGACATTGCTTCAATGCTAATCACAGTAACGCTGACATTGAAGGCACCTTAATTCCTACGTACGTTGCGTCGACACACCCGACTACGTTCCTAATGTTTCCGCGAAGAAGCGTTTTTTTTATAAATGCCCGCTCAGCCGCAGTCTTCGGGAAAGGCAGCCACCGCTTCCGCACTGCCGCATCAATAAGCCCATCAGACATCTCTGACACAGAGGCTCACAATAGTTTGATGACGTCCAATGTAACGCTCGGCGCCGACGCTTCCCTGAAAACTCCCAGTCCCGTAGAAACGGAGGGCGCAGAGGACTTGCTCTTCAACGGTGAGCGAATGAAGCCCGCCACGCTGTCTCCACAGACGAAAGTCTTCGCCTAGCTCGTCACACAGCCAGCGCACTGATGTCTTCGACAGGCCAAAATGACGCTGAAACTCCACGGCGGTCATGTACGCGAACGGGTCCAGACGGTCATACTGACGCTTGCTGCCGCTGGCTGCAATAACACAGGCTGCTGCTGCCGCCGCCATGTTCCAGAGTTGAACTCGGAGGGGGTTTCGCGATGTACGAGTTTAGCACGAGTTCGCCTGTCAATCAAAGCCAGAGGTCACGCCCCGCGCGAGGCATGTAACTCTTGTGCGCGCACCCACCACGGTTGGGCCACGCCCAACTTATCTTTCGGCAACAGCGACGCGGTGCCGAGCTGAGAGGCATCAACAATATTCACCACCGACATAAAACACGCACAAGACACTGTCATCGGTGATGTACTGCGCACTACTATCAAAAACAAAGCGTTGACTGTCGCTGGCTTCTCAGGCTGAGATGGCCCCACAGCACGGTTTCATTGCCTGCATTGTGGCGACGTAGCGCACAGTAAATAATTATCGGCACGTCACTGTAGCTGCTTGCAAAGCGTCGATGCGCCGAGGGTGACGACGATGCTGAGGAGTGCGTATCGCAGCAGTCGTTTGAGATGGCTGCTCTGTCATCGGTGATATATCGGAGCCACAACGTCGTAAACACGATCAGCGTCCGAGAATCGCTCGCTCTTCTAGACCCAGTGCAATGGCATTTCTTCATCACAAGCACTGCGCACTCAACAGTTCCAACACCTTCCTCAGTTCGAAGTCTCATTTCATAGCCGCACACAAGAGCCCTCACCTGCCAAAATGCGATTGTGCGGTGTCGTTACGATATCCTTCTGCGATCGCTGCTGGCTCCAGCATAAGTAATCCGCAAGCACCTTGGTGCGCACAAAACACTCAAATACTGCGTACATGCGCTCAGAGGCACTTTCACTGGGCAAGCGATGACGAGCGATGAATTGTGTCGATGGGAAGCACGCACTTCTTCGCAATGCATCGCCGAGCCTTCGCACACAAAGATAAACTGGTACATTTTCACTAAACTGCGTCACTACGGGCACTACGGACCACCATTTTGCATCGACAGCCGTTGCTCCCGTATTTATGACTAGTGTATCATTTTTAGTTAGTAAAGCGGGGGCCTTAAGGCGCCTGCGATGAACAGCCGTACCACGGCGCTGCGTTTCTATTCCCCTAATAGAGAAAGAGTGGTGATCACTGACATTATTGAGAATAGCACTGTAGCGCCCCTAGGCGACTTCTCACCATATGAACTGCCTCGTGCGTGCGACCCGCTTCAATGTATCCGCTTCTAAGCTTTCGCCTCACTGTCGCCACTCGCGGCAAGAAGTGCAAAATTTAATAATTTACTCTATCTCCGTTTGTCATCAGAAATTTCTAGCATTCAAAACGAAAAAACAGACACTTAAAGAAATAAAAATGTTCGTTATTTTATTCGTTGTATTTTAACGTATTCGTTTGAGCGAAAGCGTAGGTGCAAGAATGCTTCGCATGTACCCTGTTCGCATTCGATCGAGGATATAAAGATAGTTGCCGAAAGAGGAGGCACGCCCTTGACGCGCCCGGGAAAGGCGTGGCAAGCGGCTCACGGCAAGTCTGCAGACGGACAGCGGGACAGTCACGGTATCGCTAAGTTGCGATAATCCGTTGATAACAATACGCGGCGCTGGCGAGTTTCGTTGTGCAGCCGTCTGCGCTTGAAACGTGGAAGCAGCGTGCCGAGCAGGGTGCGCTCATGTTGTCATACGCGGCTTTTTGTCTACATATTTTTTTGCCTGCAGCCTTTGCGCGTTTCACGCTATCTCCATTCACTCACTGCCGTCGAGCAAACTCGGGTAAAACTCGGGTGAACGAGAAACTCGGCGCATCCTGCATAGCACCCCAGCACAGGGAATGGTGGTCTGTGACGACTAGGAATGGGCGTCCGTACAAGTACGAGCGAAATCGCTGAACTGCAAAGATTACAGCGAGGCATTCTTGCTCTGTCACCGTGTAATTTCGTTCAGGTTTGCTTAATGAGCGGCTTGCATAAGCAATCACGTGCTGACGGTCGTCATAACGTTGGACTAAGACGGCACCCAGACCGACGCCACTAGCATCTGTGTGGATTTCTGTCGGCGCAGTAGGATTGAAGTGGCGAAGGATAGGTCGGGAGGTCAGCAGGAACTTCAACTGACGAAATGCAGACTCGCACTCGGGTGTCCACTCAAACCGTGCGTCTTTATGTAGCAGATTTGTCAGAGGATAAGCGACGTCATCAAAACCAGGAATAAATCAGCGAAAGTAAGAGCAAAGACCCAGAAAACTACGAAGTTGCTTCACTGACTGCGGCGCACTGAATGCCTCAACAGCTGCCGTCTTGAGGGGGTCAGGCCGGATACCGTCTTTGTCAACAAGGTGACCCAGCACAAGGGTTTGACGGTCACCAAATTTACATTTCTTGGAGTTCAGAACCAGGCCGGCGTTTTTGATGCAGTCCAGGACAATATCCAGGCGCGTATTGTGCTCATTGAATGTGCGCCCGAATATAACAACGTCGTCAAGATAGCACATACAGATGTTCCATTTTAACCCACGCAGAATGGTGTCCATGAACTTTTCAAAGGTTGCTGGAGCGTTGCACAAACCAAATGGCATCACATTGAATTCGAATAATCTATCCGGGGTTATGAAGGCTGTTTTCTCCTTGTCTGTCGGGTGTATCGGGATTTGCCAATATCCTGAGCGCAGGTCCACTGAAGAAAAATAAGAGGCCGAATGAAGGCAATCAATTGCATCATCAATCCGGGGCAGCGGGTAGACATTCTTCTTAGTCACGGCGTTTATTCTTCGATAATCGATGCAAAATCTCCAGTTACTGTCTTTCTTTCTGACGAGATTGACCGGAGCTGCCCAAGGACTCGAGGACTCTTGTATTATCCCATTTTTCATCATGTCACTCACTTGTTCTCCGATTATCTTGCGCTCGTTAGGCGACACACGATAAGGCTATTGCCTGATCGGGCGCGCAGATCCCGTATCGATAGTATGGCGCGTTCGTGACTCGGGAATCGAGAACGCTTTGTCCGGCTGCGCAAAGTCAAACACTGACAGATGCTTAGAAAGCGTATCCATCAAGGTATGGCGCTCCCTTGTGCTGAGCGACTTGTTTATCATAGACAGAAGCTTTTTGTCTGAGACGTGGCGAAGGTCAGCAGGTTCACACGGCGGGTCTGTTAGTACGGCTACGGACGAAGACGTGTATTCTGTAAAGTAGGCGAGTTTCAAGCCGTCTGGAAGCAGGACGGGTTCTGCCGAGCAGTTGGCCGTCCACAAGCCAGCACGCCCGTTGCCGATGGATACCACACAATGAGGGACAACAACGTTCTTCTTCACACAATTTAGATGCATTGGCTCTACGGAGGCATCGAAACTGTCTGGCACTTCGCCGCGACATACAACCGGCACGCACACAGAAGTGGACGCAGGCACAACAGTATCTGCAGACACACAAAGTTCACCTTGACTGCAAGTCTCCTCTAAGAGCCCGGACGAAACTTGGCCATCGACGCAAACTTCCCCCGTGCGACAGTCAACGGTCGCACCACACTGCCGCAAAAAGTCGATGCCCAAAATCACTTCATGCGTCGATCGGGGAATAACTACAAACTCCGTCGCGTAAACTCCACCAGCCAAGGATACTTCAGCAGTGCACACACAAACAGGGCGCAACGACTCGCCGCTCACTCCACAAAACGTTGCAGCCTGGTCCCACGGAAATACAACTTTGCGCCCCAACCGACCTTTAATACCGAGACTCATTACGGATACAGTTGCCCCGGTATCCACTAAAGACATTGTAGGAACACCATCAACAAGTACATGCACTTTGTTCTTAATCATAGCAACTGCAGGGGGCATTTCTGTCGATAGCACGTGTCGAGCGGCCTCACCCCCATCGGCCGCGCTAGCTAGTTTTCCGGTTGTGAAGGCGAGGCGGAGCGGCGCACTGGCGATGGAGATTGACGTAAACGCGGTGCACGAGAAGTTGGCGGTGGCGTCAAACTCCTGTCAGATGCCGGCGAGCGGCTCCGGAAGCTTCTCTGCCAGTAATCGTTGCCAGGAGGGACGCCAGCTGACCAAGAGGTGGTGTATGGCTGTTGAGTTGTCCTCGTAGGAGGTGTGGTTCTTGTTGAATACCCCGATCGACGATTCCACGTTGTTGGGCGACGATTGCAAAATCTCGCTATGTGGCCCGTGACACCGCATTGGAAACACACCGGCAGAGGCCGCAAATTTTGATGTTCTTGCACGTAGTCACGCATGTTGCTGTCGACTGCATAGCCAGCAGGTAGGTCCCATTCATCATGGCTAGGCATCGGCCGCCGGGAGGCGTGCGTGCGGCGAGGGCGTTGGTCGTAGTCATGATCTTGATAGCTTATGGTCCCTCTCCTTTGTGGGGTAGACCTATACTCGACGGTCGCTGTGTGAACCGTGGGTTGCCATGTGGTCGAAACGGCCGTGTTTCGCATCTCGTGTGGTAAGTACGCACCAGCGATGCCGGGTGTGCAACGGTACATCTCTTCCCGATGGAGCAACTCTTCGCGAACAATCTGCCGTATTGTTGATGGAAGGTCAACACACGAACTCGGGTCTACACTCGCCACCGTTGTGACATTAGCCAGGCGACCAAACTTCGGTATTATCCGTCGCATCTTCAGCGTCTCAAAGGTCCTGCAGTGGCGAATGACGTCAGAGACGGAATCCAAGCTTTCTTTGCCGATCAAAAAATTGTAGACGTCTTCGGCTATCCCTTTCAACAAATGTCCAACTTTGTCCTCTTCGGACATTTGAGAGTTCACTATTTTACACAGTTTCAACACTTCTTCGATATAAGTCGTACAGGTCTCGCCGGGAATCTGAGCTCTTTGCGAAAGCGTCTGTTCAGCGCGTTTCTTTTTTGCGCTAGAGTCTCCAAAACACGCTCTGAGCTCCTCTACGAAAAGCTCCCATGAAGTGAGCGTGTCTTCGTGATTCTCATACCAGACGAGTGCTGTGTCGGTAAGGGAAAACACCACATTGGACAACTGTGCGGTCGAGTTCCAACCGTTAGATCGGCTCACCCTTCGGTAGTTTGTGAGCCACTCGTCGACATCCTCTCCGGCTTTTCCTCCGAAAGTGAGTGGCACCCGGTAGTATTGCCACGGAACGCCAGGTGCTGGCCTTGAAGCCGCGTCAGAACCTTCGGGAATCTGGCAGGCGTATTCAGTCATGTCAGGTGATGGTGGCGGAAGTCCGGCAAGTCGACGGCTTCGGCGAAGTTCTAGCAGCGTAGGCTCCGTGGTTACGAGGTGTACCCCGCACCGTCCACCAATTTGTTACAAGCACGGGGAAAAGGGGTTTATTTAGGTGTGTGAGAGCTGGAACGGCAGGCTACGAACAACAGGAATGGCCGCTGCACAGTCTTCGTTTTTCTCTTCTCCTCTCTTCTAGATCCCCGCGTCCCTTTTACGCGCTTGGACGTAACAATATTATGTTTTTGTTTTATCTAGGAAGTTTTTTAATCTTTTATATACTACACGTTTTGCGATTTTGGAAAACAGTGGTAATATCGAGATAGGGCGATAGTTGTTCATATCATTTTTGTCACGTCCCTTGTAGATTACTGTAACTCGAGCTGATTTCATCTTATCAGTGAAGATACCAGTCAGGAGCATTCTGTTGCATATATGCATTAACCCTTTAATGTACAATTTTTTGTTTCCTCAAAATATTTTCATGGAGTTGTAGGGAAGGATAACAGTAGCTGTACTCCCATGGAAACTAACTTTTGCGAATTTCTGTGGTTTGAATTTGCAGAAAAAGGGTATGTTGCGTATTTGCAACAACGCGCAAATAAAGAAGTTGAAGGTGAAAGATAGACTTAGTGCCATTCATACTCGGATGTTTATTTGCACGTGACAATCATTGGTGCAGCTATGATTTAGTGTGGAACAAAGAGAAGCAATTGTACTTGTTTCTGCACCACAGGTGATTCCCATACTTCGTGCAGTACGTGGTGCAGATGCCCGTGCAGCCAGGAAGCAATGCAGTGTTTTCGCGTTATTGTCAAAATTTAGAACATAGAAGCACATACGTAAGGCTGTGCCCGTGACGATACGACACGGCAGCGTGCGAATGCACCACATCCTTTTGAAAAAAAAAAGAAATAATCGACCAGAAAACATTTTGCACACATATTGAATCGAAACGGATTTACACTCGTGGTTGTCGTCACTCCTGGAAAGGTCGCTGCGTTCACTATCAGGAGGAATTTCTCGGCCAGAAAAGCGTTTGGGAGCCATCTCACTTTTCTGAAGAAAATAAACCAAGTACACGTTGTTGCATTTGCGCAACATAGCAACGTTCCGTCGCCAGGAACAGAATATTCCGAGATAACAATGTTTTTTTTTTTTTTTTGTATCTACAGAGTCAGGAGTATGTGGAGCTTAGCGTAAGAATTTTGGGGGGGTTTGTCTTATGGAGAAATACATTTACAAGTGGCAAAACTTACCTGTATTACTGCTTGTGGGCGCGTGCAGCCTCCGCCACGTTTGTTTTGGTTGAAGATGCGTAGAATGAGCACTGATGGCAGCACAAAGGGACGCGGTTCTTAAACGAATGTTCCGGAAATGCAACCATGTGTACCGGCAGACTTAAACAGATTTCGCTTCTGTGCTTAACGCCGTTCATCGGAATGTTGCGTAAATGCAACAAGGTGCAGTAAAGGTTTAAAGGTGGACTAATGCTTCTGATAGTGGCTTTTACTGGTACCCTACTTATATCGTCATCACCTGGTGAACATTTATTTTTAAGGGAATTAATGATAGCTACGACTTCTTCAGACGTGGGGCGTCAGAAATAGAGACTCACAGCAACTAGCTTTCATATAAAGCTCTATAGGGGTTGGGCGACCCTGCTGTGATATGACAAGCGCCTGCATTGAGAAAATGTTCATTAAATGTATTAGCAAGTGTTACACCAGAGCAGGAAGTTCCATCAATCAGTAGCTCGGAAGGTAGACGAGGTTTTCCATTGGATATCATGCCATTTACAACGTTCCAAACTTGTTTGGGTTCTTCCACTATTAAAGCAAAATTGTTTTCGTAATAGCCAGTTTTCGCCTTTTTAGATCCAGATTTAATGTGTTTCTGAATTTCTTGAATTCTTCGAAATTGGTTGGGTCTCTCGTTTCTAAAAAAATGAGCAAATAACGAGTTTTTTATAACGAATGCGTTTGTAGAGAACCGGCGTAACGCAGTCTTTCTTAGCTTTTTTGTGCTTATGGACGGCAACCAGAGGAAATGCAAGGTTGTAATTGTGTTGTACCTTCTCTAAAAACACATCGTACGCTACGGATGGATCATTTTCCAGATATACTTCTGACCAACACGTTTCAGCCACAAGTGAACAAAAATAGGCAATTGTATCATCATTCACTGTTCGTCGCTCGTACTTAAGTTTGACGGAGTGTTGCTTATTTGAGAACAGGCCAAAAAAATGGCATATGATCGCTTATGGCTGGTGAAAAGACACCTGCGGTAACTGTATGTGGGGAAATATTTGTAAAACAGTGATCAACGAGTGTTTCTGTTTACTGGCTTATTCTGGTAGGTGGGTCGATAACATTTTGGCAACCATGTAAGAACATCAATTCAAGTAGTTTAGTCTGCATCGGGTTTTTCTCAAGCAAATCGACGTTCATATCACCAAATATAATGACACGCCACCTGTTTTGATTAGCTAAATTAAGAAACTATCAGAGAAATCAAGGAATGTATCAAGATTACCATGAGGGGGGCGGTATACTAAGAGTAAAGCAATGTCGCGATGCAGTAAGCTAACAACTTCAAAATTGTCATTTACAACACATGAGTCTGTAAGAACGTCATAGGGCAAACGTTCGTGTACGTACATAGATATACCGCCACTGCGCTTACCTTGTCGGAACATAGAAATGTGATTGTAGCATGGAATCTGCACAACTTCTGCATCAGAGCTATACCAGGTTTCCGTGAAGCCGATGACATCAAAACCACGCTTTAGTCCCTCTAATTCAGCCTCAATTTCTTTGACCTTATGCTTCAAACTGCGTATATTTAGGAGATACAGGAAGAGGACCTCTTGAGGAGGATAAGCTATGGCATTGAACAATTGATTGAAAAGGTCAGGATTATAGTAAGCCATCCTTCCAAACAGATATAGCAAGGTTGCAAATGTACGATGCCTATACTATCTTGCTTAGGTCCTCCTCTGAAGCTATCCTTATTGCTGGATTGCCGCTCTCCTTCCTCACAAAAATATTTCCCTCTGGTGACCTCAAAAAAGAGTAGTTCTGGTCGCGAACTTTCGTTTTAGCTTGCCATCGAAGTTTCTTGTTAGTGGCCGTCAAATTATCAAAAAAATTGTATCTTGTCATCCTGTTCTTTGAGGGCTGTGCGTTTTGCAAGCCACGCTACTTTAAGAACCCGCCTAGAAAACCTAATCAATACCACAGGTACCTTCTTTTGGCGTGATGGGAGACGATGCAGGCCTTCAATATCGGAGTCTGATAGGCAGGGTAGATCGAGTATCACCGCAAGATCATTTATTTTAGATAGCAAGTTTTCTTTTCCCTCGAAGGGCAAGCCATGGATTTCCATGTTCTGTCTTCTGCTATATTGCTGCTCGTTTACTGTTATGTCTTCTGCTTAAGCTCGTTTTGATCTTTTTCAGCGCTTTCAAGTTTAGTGCATAGCCTTTCAATCTCTCCATCATGCCTCTCAGAGGTCGTTAGAAGTGTGTCATAGGTCTCAAAAATATACGTAACAGATTTTTCAATGCTTGTTACGGTCTCTCTTAATGATGTCAGACCATCCAGCTTGACAGTAAGTGCAGCCAAATTCTTCTGGATTTCAGAAAGTTCTTCACCAAAAGCAGGTGGGAGCACGAACGTTTGCCCACTACGAGACGAGGGTGAACGGCATGTTGGGCATTTTAATGTTTTCTTATCTGCTTCATTTTTTGCTTTGTATATTCGCTCGCTAATGGCTGCGCATTTACCAAGGTGGTAGGGCCGACGACATTCTGCACATGTCATGAAATATTGATCATCAGAAAAATCCCAAAAACATGTAAGACAAGTATCCGTCGGCACAGTACTCATATTGAACACAAGCTAGGGCGGCAGCGGGACAGTTGGTTACTTGTTAAATACAGTGAAAATCAACCAACCTGCGTAAAGCAAACACGATGGTCAGGCGCCACACGATTGTTCCTGCCTCAGCTTCCCGAAGTGTGAAGCATCCGTCGGCAGGCTTGGCTTTTATAACATGCTTGAAGGGGCATTGTCTTCTGTCCGTCCAGAATACCAGCAGGGCGAGAGATGCAACAGTGTAGATAATCGATGTTAGTCGGTAGATAGTCGGCACAATGCTGGTTCTGCATAAAGCAAAGACGATGGTCAGGCGCTACACGATTGTTCCTGCCGCTGCCCCTGCTGCCCGAAGTGTCATCAAGTTATCTTGGTTAAATCAAGCAGGTTAGGTAAATAGTTCTCTCCGCCCCGTTTCAAAGGGGATGCTAATAAATCACCACCATCATCATACTGGTATGCTCTGGTAAACGATTTGATCTTGCCACTTAATTGTGATGGTGCTAGCTATGGGACATATCAAGCTCCTTTTCTACACACATAAAGCCGTTAATTTTTTTATGTGTACCTAAATAATGGGACCACCTATTTTCTATATTGCCTTGCACCATGTCCACCACAGCGTCGCACCGGATACAAGTAACGCGGTGATTGCGGCTGTGCAGGGAAGCGGCCTGCGAAGCGTTGATGCTCCGAGAGTGGCTCACGTCGTCATGGCGCAGAGAAAGGCAGAAGACAAAAATGCCGAAATCACTCCACAAACGCTGCATAAGTTTGGCCACCCGGTCGATAACGAAGCAAGGTCTGATCGCACGCGTCCTCCCTTCATGATGTCTTCGGGGACGTCACCCGTGACATCATCTCGGACGTCGACTGAGACGTCACCTGGCCGACGGTCACGGTCACTGGAAGACCTGGCAGATGACATACAAGAGATCGTGCCCGATGACGCGACGGAGTCTCAGACTCGCGCGACTGTCAAGGTGGAGTCCGTTGGCGGTGCGTGTTTATTCGCATGAACTGGGCGTGAAATCATCGGTTCCCAGTGCTACATGGCTGTTTAATTAGTAATCGCTGAATGTAGCGTAATCATTGAAGGCATATAGTTTTCCGCTGGTGTAAATCATAATTTGAAGCAGAAGTAACAAATGTCATGAATTTGGGGACAAATTCTTACATCTTGCCTGAAACACAGTAAGGAAGTCGCTCGGCAAACGCCCGATATAACTGTGTGAGCAATGGCTTAGACGACGAGTTTGCAGCGTTACAAACTACTCAAGAGGGGGGAGGGGCGTATGCTTTCGCCTTATAGTTCTGCAGCAATATCTGGCTAATTGCTCAGCTTCATTACTGTTGCATAGTCGTGTAGAAGGCATGTGCGTCTGAAGATGTAGTGACCTTAAGGTAAGAACTCGCACAGCGCTACACAGAAGCGGCACATGGAAGGCTACAGCTTATATGTCCACTGGCCGTAAAGAGCAATAGTCACTTTACAAGCCATGCCTGGTAAGCTGAATACGCGCTGGAAAGGTATTATAGCTAAAAAAAAAAAAAGCTGCACTGCAGGATAGTTAATCCGCGGTTTCACTCTCTGTAATGCTGAAAGCCAGGTCCTGAACAGGGGCATAGCGTTACTTTTTTTGAGATTATACAGGATTCACTGGACGTTTCTATAGAGGTAGCAGAACCGTATCAATCTACTGTATAGCAGTCAGTTTTCCAGATGTACTGTTAAGTGGCCTTTTTTATTTAAGAACCTAGCTGCCATTTCGTGGTTGGAAATGATAGCAGGTGATTGATAAGCGGGTTATTTTTCATATTGGGGCTCGGTTTTACTAACGGCCTGTTACTGGCTAATAGCACAGATATCTGGCTGCTTTTCTGGATGCAAATAAAGAAGATAAATAAAACAACACAGCTTTAGTTGCAGTTGATGTGATGTCGATGATGGTAGTTGCAGTCGACTTTCATGCATGTTTTAACACTCTTGAACGCCTCTCTACGATAGCACTGGCTCTCTGTGACAGCTCTGGAGGAAAGTTGCGAAGCAATGACACCTTCTTTGATTTAAAAAGCTCCGGATAGTTGCGTAAAAGCATCCACACCAACTCGCAATGAAATCGAGAGTACCTCTTTTCAAATCTGGTATTTTATGCTTGAAGAAATTTTCTCCTTTTAAGAAAACGTTGTCGCTAGTACAGACCTAGTGCACGACCAGTAAACTTCTTGTGCAGGTCCTGTCGATTTTAGTGCTTGGGTTACGTTGTGGCTATTGTTGAAGACGACTTTTCGCTGTCACGAATCAATTTTTTTAAAGAAATGTTTGATTCAGTGTAACTGCCCCAGATGACACCTGTGCAGCTCGGATGACATGAAGCAACGCGTGTTTAGTGAGCTTGTGATTATAAAAGAAGGAACTGGAGCCGGTAACGGACCTCTGAAAGGTGAGGCTTCAGCCAAACCTTCCAGGTAACGTCAAGCAAATTTGCACGCTTGAAGCAGCAACAATTAAGGATGCAGTGGTTCTGTTTCTTGACCTGTTGCACGAAGCAGTTTTAAATCATAAATAGAAACCAGCGCTGCAAGAAATTAGGGCGCACATATGATGCAGACAAAAGCACAGATTTCTGATCATACCATTCCAACTAGCCCCAAACGCAAACCCTAATAAAGCTTAAAGTCAGCGATGAAGTAAAAAAATCACTGTTTCGCCCTAAGCGCGTAGCATTGACAGCGATAGAAATAGACCATTACGCGAAGAAAGGCTCACATCATTTTCTAGACAATGTGAATTGCGATCGAGATTCGATTGCTAACAACACAAACGGCATGTAATGTGTCCGAAGATATTGATGAACTGAGTTCGCCCGATAACCGTTACTGTGCTTGCAACGTATCATCGTGGTTTACACAATATCAGTGAATATGGCCGCCAAAGATTCTAGCTTCGCTGTGTGTCTTCAGTATGTTCAGAGAGTCCAACATCGAGCACTCTTTCCATAGTTGGCTACCTCAGGCCAATTTCACATGTGAAAATTAAACCGTGCACCATGGTGATCGCTTTTAAACTGTAGGAATATGAGTTTCATGGCCGTCTCTAAGTCAAAAGCGTACAATTATTAGTCAAAGGGTTATGTTCAAAGGTGCTACAAGAGAAGTGCATTAAGAGCGGCTCAAGAATCTTTTCGCAGTTAGTTTTATACTAGCATTTCATGCATTCAGAGCTTGGTGTAGCTCGTCTATTTTGCACAAATGACATAAAATTATTTAAGGAGGTTTCAAAAGGAATAGCCTTTTAGAGCCTATCTATTAGGCCCCGTCCCTGCGGCGAGTGTCGGCATGGGCGTAACCGAGCGAAAGAGCACACCGAAGAATGATGGAGCAAACGCGGACTGCAGCGGGGGATGAAAGACGCGAGGAGGAAAGCGGAAAAAGTAGGTATAGCGGAATCGTGCGAAGAAAAGTGTAGTGCGGCGACGATGGCTACAAGATGGCGCCAGAGTAGCACGCGCCATCTTGGAGGTCTATCTGCGATGACTGCTGTGAATCGCGCTCACGCGTCACTCGTGCGCTGGATCTCGTAATCTCCAGATTAGCGAGGCAGTCGCGCCACGCTTGTGTCAGTTTGCAACGTGCCGCACGAAATAAATTGTCCATACTGGCCAATATATCGCGAAATGAAAACACGTATAGAGCTGCGTCTCAAATTTTTGCACTAGGTAGTATTGTAATCGTCGGTGCATTTTTTAATAGGTGAATTGTTTACCTTAAATTTCGGGACTAGTGCCCTCTTCTAGACGCAGCTTGTTACGGTACTTATAGAAAGAAAAGTAAGAACTACCAAAAGCCTCCGTAAGACTTATGCGCGAGTGACACACCTTTTTATTTGTTAAAAACTTATTTATATTTTTATATTCCTAGTGTCGCCTCAATGCATTGCGGTACGGAGCGTGGCTGCTGCATAAGTATTTCGGTGCACAAAAACAAGAAAGTCGCACTTTCGTCCGAAAGCCGAATCATTATTGCGGTAGAAAATTATTAGAAATAGCCATACGAAGTAAGGTTAGGAGTTTTATCGGCCATATGAACTGATGCAAACACTCGCTTACTAAGTAATTTATCAAGCACGGATTCATACGCGCAGAGGCAAACATGAACACGTCTCACTAGGTAACCGTGGACGCACGCTGTCAGAGACTAGCGTGCTGAAGGGCGGCTGCAGCGGTGAGCGTAATGACCTCCGTGCTGTCTCTCGCTTCAGCGCGAACTAGGCGGCGGCAACACAGCGCACACGAAGCTATCAGCCCTCGGAGTACCTACACTCTGTCCCCATCGTAGGTCGCCGTACCATACGCAGCCGCAGCAAAAGTAGAACACCTCCCCCCCCCCCATTGGGGCCTTGCGCGTGACGGAACACCACGCGTTTCGTGCCCGCTTTCATCTCGGGCGCCCACGCGACAAAGCCACCATCCGAGGTTCACGCTTGCACGCTTTCACTCCCAACACACAGCATACGGCGTGCGGCCGCGATATTACTGCACTTGGACTTTAGACAGAACATCACAGTGACGACGACGACGAAAATACACTTGCACTGTCCATATAGTTGCTACCACAGAAAATACCTTGTGTTTAAGTTTGATAGGGTATCTGATTTTAGGAGTGATCACGATTCATTGACATGCATCTAGAGAGCTGAGCTCTGTCATCTCTGCAAGTGACGTTTCGTTCTAGAAGTACATCACGTAATGCTGCTAATCGTAGAAATGCACGCCATGGTGGTCAACCACGCCACTTAAGGTATTTATTTCTGTGATGATACTCAAGGGTCGACACTGGTTTGTTACGAATCCCGCCACACGGTCGTCAATCAATTCTAAGTTTCTTTTCCGGCACGTCATCGTGGTATTAATGCCACTTAGGTCGTTTATTCATTTCTGTGTTGATACTCAAACGTCGGTACTGGTTTGTTACAAATCCTGCCGCACGGTTCTGAATCAATACGAGAATGACGAAGAAGGGGGCGCACTGTTGCGCTAAGTTTGTTAAAAGCCTAAACTTTGAGATTTTTCGCGATATAACTGAAGACTCGGCCCGCCTTAGAGTTGATAGCGCTCATGTAGATGTGGCAGGTAAGGTCCGATGAAAACGCTGTGCGTAAATCGTGTGGTTAACTCCTGGAATTCTTCCGTTATTGCAAGACGACGCTCAGCGGGAGCGCTATAACGTAAAGATATTCCAAACTTTTCTATTCCAATTCAACAATCAGCCCTGCGCAATTGGTCAAAAGCTTTTTGGACCACCCCCACTTTGCCAGTCTCTCACGCGACGTCACGAAAACCGCAATAGCTACACATCTGATATGACACGTACACATTGATTATGTATGACTGCACCGAACAAAAGAAAAATGTTTATTTCTGATTCGACGCCCTTTCGCTATTAGCCATCGGCTATTGGTCGAAAGCTTTCGGGCTGCACCGACTTCACCTGCCTGTCACGCGACGTCACAAAAGCGCGAAAACTCACGGGTTTTTAGTGACGTGTACGCGTTAAAAATGCATTAACATGCCTAACAAAACTTAATTATCTTCTCAATAGCCGCAGGCTTTCCCGTTCCGAAAGGAATAAAGAAATGGCTGCCGCCAATCGCTCAGGCAGTGGCTACTTGTACCTGCCGAAGAGCTTGGGTTTATTTGCGTACAATAAGACTTTTTGCGTGGCCGTGTAACGTTTTCCAGCACTTTCTGCACGTTTGCGACCTCGCTCTGCCAGCTCTTCTTTGCTGGGGATTCGTTTTAGCGCCATTCCTAAACCTTCCGTTGCATGCTGCAGCGATTTTCGACCAGCCACCGCACTCTAAGTAAGGGAAAGCGGACCAATCGCAGACGCCGGCACCACCCTCTTCATCCGGTTATCGATTTTCTGTGCACTGGCAGGGCCCCATCGAATTCCTCTCCACTTGAGCGTGGTCCTCGCCTCTTGTCAGCCAGTTAGATAAGACAAGCAGCTATAGGCAATTATATTCGTTTTTAAAGCAAAGAAAAGTGACCTCCTATAAACGAGGAGAGCATTCGATTGGTCCGTTAAGACAACCGTGCGAGTCACCGCCCGATGCTTGCGTCGGTGGTTACGCAAATTTGACGTCAGGAGATTGGAATAAAAACACATTGGAATAGTTTTGCGTTATAGGGCTTCAGTTTACTCGCAGTTCTGTCAGCGAGTAAAACGAATATATTCGCATTTTGAAATGTTTAACGTCATGAGCGGAGCTCACACCACAAATATATTACATTGCAATCGCTGTTTAAAGCCATTATATCTCAATAGTACCTAATTTCCCAGTATACGTACGTTGCAATCATCTGCGTGCAGCCTCCTCTTTAATTAAGATAGCGTCATCGTGAATATGGTTGCCATAAACTAGAAAAAAAGGCGGCCCAACATGGATTTGCAGTGGAACGCCGGAAGAAAGTTAAATGCCTGATGATCCAGGGGATGTGCTTTGTGATGTAGAATTCCTCATTTACGGCCATCGTTACTTAAAGAAAATTGAAGTGATTGCACTAGCCCGTTACTAGACTAGTAACAGATTCACAGGGCTTCTCTACCACATAAAAATGCTGAGATTTCGCTGTGGCGAAAAGGTTCCTTCATCTCAAGCAGTCACATACATGTGAAATAGACGGAGGAAGGAATGTCTGTCAGTCTTCCACTCAGTCCAGTTCTAGTTTCAGGATATCTTAAAGCTGGTGATGAGCTTCTTTGTAAGTTTCAAGCATCATGACATATTAGTAAGGAGGAACAGTTCGCACGAGTACATCGAGCGCCTAACAAAAACACACAGCCTTTTTGCGGAAGCTTCCGTACGGCTCGGTATTACGCCGACCAGTACACCTTACCCTATTGAGCTTTCGTCTTCCTACCTGACTCGAGCTGCACGCTTTGCGGGGTAGCATACAATATAATGAAAAGTTATTATTCCTCTTGCGCATTTTTTCTAGAAGTGCGAGCATCCGCTCGAGGCAGTATCGAGGATACTATTAGCGTCCCCCCCGAATTCGTTCAGAGAAGTTCAACGCGGATACGGTCTCTTGTTTTTGCTTGTTTGGTTTTCTTCCCCCAGCTCATGCTAGTGTTTTTAACATGATTCTTGTTTTTGAGTTGCACAAGAAGAAGCAGAAACGTTCAGTAAGCCGGAGACAACTTCTCGGAAACGGCTTATCTTACACAAAGAACAAGGAGCCAATTACCACACAGGTGGAATTACCTGCTTTTTTTTCGTTTTTCTTATGAAACAAAAATTATGAAGGCAATGTAAATAAAGCGGACATGAATTGGCGCTTCTGGGATCTGAATGGCACAGCTAGTAATTGACATCCCCCTCCTTCTACCCTCTTGAGTATTTTGCATCTGTGATACATCTAGCCATAAAGAGTGCTGGCCAGCGCCACCCGCGGTCATGGCGCTTGAAGTGTAACATCCGTTTAAGTGCATGGGTCCCGTGATACGCGTGATGTTAACAGCAAACAAACAGTCAATAAAGCGTCATATGTTATCTAAAACCATCAAGGCTTGCAGTCTAACAAGTATTCAGTGCCGGTCTTCAATCTAACGTATTCTTAGTTTCAATTAGAAAATGCAATATTATGCTATTGTTTAAAAGTAGCTTTTTCTAACATAAAATAATTGTAATTGTTATCTTCAGCGCCCCAACCTCGACAAGCTACTGACGGCGCTGATGGTTCTTCAACATCTGAAGACTCGCTGGTAAGCTCACTTAATTTGTAGATCAGTGGAACAGTTCGATGAAGTTTTTGAACAATGTTCTGTGTTCCTTGTGCGCTGACGCATAAAACAACATGTAATTATTGTGTGCAACCTCTAAGGTGCATCTAAGTGCATAAAATTTTTCTGCTATCATCGGACATGAGCTTATCCAGAGTATGTTCATTCCCTACGGAGTCTTGTATTCTATGCTGACGCATTTGAATGACATCCTACTTTTCGACAGTGCCAAAACAGAGTTGTGAGTTTTGGCCGTGTATATCGCGAACTATCTTTAGGCGTGAAATGGTTGTCTGCCGGAAGCGTAATATCAGAACTCCGCCATGCGTACACTGTGGAACAAAGAATTGTCCTATGTTTTATAGCTCTGTCATCTGTGTGACATGTGCTCGTTCCCACAATTACCCAGTTTATATGTCGCCACCATGGTATTGACGCTTTGCTACGCCACAATGGGCTCA
Organism: Dermacentor andersoni; assembly: GCF_023375885.2. Taxonomy (NCBI): domain Eukaryota; kingdom Metazoa; phylum Arthropoda; class Arachnida; order Ixodida; family Ixodidae; genus Dermacentor; species Dermacentor andersoni. The sequence goes on from NC_092815.1 coordinate 201,591,165, forward strand.
CTCATATGAGACGGGCAAGCCGCCATTAATAGGAATTTATTTGCAGAGGCCGCTGGTGCTGAGGGGAATTTTGGAAAAGGGAGTATATTAATAACAATTCGGTAGACCTCGTGTGAACCCAATGGTCTACGGAACACGTAATTGCCCCTTTACCTGTAATTTTATGGTCGGTTGCACCATTTGACACTTTTCACTTACGTACTAACGTGTTTTCAAACACACGTTCGCACATTATGTCATTCTATCAGACTGAAATGCTAGGACGCCTTTAATTTATTCTTCTTCGGAAGATACATTCACTAAATATCTGTCCTGTCTTCTCCCAGTGTTTGCGTTCCAACGTTCGCCCAACAACCGATGCGTCTGCCGCAAGAGAAAAAAAGAAGGAAATATTTGATCTCAAGTTAAAGTAATGTTGTTTTGGGAAGCGCGAATGTAGTACACGATGGTGTAAAGCTGTCCATTTGCGTTTTTGTCCCAACAGAACTCCAAACCTGATATCATGACTGACCCGGCTGCTACCTCTGGTGAACCTGGTACGGCCTTATTCATGCTGAGTAGCATGTCAGCGACTATAAATCCGCTGTTATAATTATCTGCATTTTATTAAGGTGCATTATTTGTGTGTGGGTGTGTGTGTGTGTGTGTGTGTGTTCATGCAGAAACTTCGACACCGGAGTCCGCAGACGATACGACCAGAGCCGGAGATTCGTCAATGCCCGCAGGACCTGATGAGATCACCGGTGATGAGGTAAAGACTAATATTCTTCAATACCCGTGTTGGCACGGAAATGCCCTTCGATGTTGTGGGGTCTAAAACGTGCTCTTGGAACAAAGGAACGACAACGCCACAGAGCAACCTATTACAACGGCATTTATTGCACCTTTCGTACACTAATTCCTGCTAGCCGAATTACTACCCATAGTGCATGCCGATGGGCGCGCGACAAATTGAGGAAGCCCGACTCACCGCGGCCGGACAGCAAGCGAATATGTTCGTCCCATGCGGGACAGCAAGGCCTAACCATTCGCGTGTATAGTTCCGCAAATGGGGCGCGAGCTCGCGAAGCATCCGCGCCGCTCGCCGATGCAAGCTAGAGTGCACTACTAGAGTACGGTTGAGTGGGACGAGCAGCAGGGACGGCAGATGCTTTAAGTGAGCTGCGCCACGACGAAAAATACTGTGGCGGTGCTGCGATCAAAGTGGATTGGGCCGCATCGAGGTCGCGCCGTTGGTAACTGCTGGCGATACTTCTCGGAAGGGTCATTCGTACTACCTCGCGCGCTGGTACATGCGTTCCGATTGCTGATGTGGGGTTTATAATTGCGTATGACATGTATTTATGCCTCAGGAATAGATGCCCTTCTTTCTCTTCTTTATTTCGTTTTATTTCATTTTTACCCGCTCGGTGATTACGCGTGCATTGCGGTCGCAGTGTTAGCTTTCATTCTACTGCGTTATTGTACGGCTCCGTTAGGAGAACAAATATTTTCTGTTCTTCAAGCAGCATGTTCCTTTCGTGTGTATTTTTGCGCATATAGTTTTCCATCAGTAGTTCCTGCGAAAGGCAGACGGAAAAACGTATCTAAAATTCCCGCTTGCTGCTCCAAACAAATAGAACATGTCTGGCGACCTGTACACAGATTTACGGGAAGTATTCTTATAGAAAAAGAAAGACAAAACTCTAACGCAACATGCCATTCATGTTTCCACCTTCCTCGGGTAATAGAATGCGAAGCAATTGGTACGGGTTCTTTTATTGCGGTCGGACCTCGGGCGCCGAAAACAGTTTTCGGTCGCCATAATAATGCTAATTTCTGGTCCATAAGCCGTGTGAAATATTTTATCCAGCAAACAAAATAAAATAAAGCCGCGTCGTAGACTAATTAGTGGCTACATAGTGGATATGGCGTTGCGCTGCTAAACTGGAGCTCACCGTTTCAAACCAGGTAGCGGAATTCGATGGAAACAAAATGAAAAAGCACACGTGTACTTCTGTTTAGGTACACGTTAGCGAACCCCAGGTGGTGAGAACTGAACAGGTGGCCTCATAATTATATCGCCAGACGGAAAACACCCGAATGTGTTCGATAATATCAATAATAAAATATAAAAGAGAAATAAGAAGCTGCGTCCTTCGGCTTTTTTTTAGGGCTGCAAACGAAAGAAATTATTCTGGAGTATGATGTCCGAGGCAAACATGTTAGGCTTATCATATATTTCATATCCAAATGTGACACCGTTCCCAACAGTACGTCCGCTGAACTAAGCAGCTTGTGTATTATAAACGGCTGCTTTCACCTATACGGTGCACTACCTTAAGGACAATAATGAAGCAATTAAAGGAACGGCGTGACTCACATACACGTGTAGAGATATTTCTAGATCTGCTGTGTTCTTTGAGCAAGATAACTGGGATACCACATTGCGTACCCAGTTTTATTGGGTTGCACATAGGTTGCGACTGTGAAAAAAAAATTTAATTGCCTGAATCAAGTTAGCAGATTTGCAGGCTGCCTCTAAATGAGGCGTTTACATTGAATGGCGGCTTAGAACTTGTTCAGGAGAGCCTATTAGCACCCGTGCGTTAATTCTCTCAGGAATCGGTGCGCCTCTGCGAAATTAACAGCCACGACTGCCTAGCAGCACAATCATTCGGGATAAGAGTCCTCACTTGCATCGGCCCCACACTTTCGACACTTCAAAAGTGCTGTTCTGCATTACATTCGAACGGAGACGGCTATTCGATAATTTTACAGTGGAGCTGTCTTAGGCTAGTTTGTAGTGCTTGGTGATGTGCGTTGGCAAAAACGATCGCGGCGTCTCTAGATGTAAAATAGGTTAAGCATAGGGCAAAATCGTGCCAGCGTCCTTGCAGCGTTTGAGGCCAAATGTGTCAAAATCGGTAATATAGGTGATGGATGGTAGTTTGATGCGTTGCGCCCTATGCCTTACCGAGTCTTGCCGTGGAATGTGCCGATGCCTGCGCCGTACAGCCTGGGGACGGAATTGTCGCCACGTTCATCCCGGAACTTCAAAGAGGGACCTTGAAAATTTTATGATCCACGCATTTGGGTGAATCCTCCCGGTGGACTCCAATCCCATCGTCACTGTCGTTGACTTTAACGTCGATGTGTCTCGTCCCGACGGAAAGTGGTTCTTGGCGTTTCTCCTGGAGAGGGTCGGCCTTTAATGTTACACCGAGACCGATCTCTCCGCGACGCATAGATCGCAAGACCAATTTCTCCGGTCATGCATAGATCTAACGTTCGCTACGAACATGTCCAGTGTCGGCACAGAGGCTGTGGTCGCCTATCGTAGCGACCATAAAACCATAGTTACTGTGGTCGACGTGCTTATTCGTGTTATATTGCTTTGTTGATTTGTGTTATTCTCTTTATACTTACATACAGCTCCACTGGTCATCCACCTTCACAGAGTGAAATGGCTCTGTATTTTTCATAGTGAATTCTTAAGTAGAATACAATCTAAATAGCAAATACAATTCAATTAGGCTGTATGTTTCTACTTGATTTTGCCTGCTGTCACGTTGAAGGAGATCGCCAGACATGCCACGGAGATTACATTGGTAAAGCATTCCCAGTCTTCCCTATCCACTTTGAGCGCACATGCAATACATTTTCCTTAACACTGTTGTTCACATTAACGTCAAATAATTGCCTTGATTCCTTTTCTCGGAAAGTCGATTGGATCACCTTGGGCTGAAGCAGCTTCTAGTAGAAACATGCTTATTGCGATAGGGAGTTTTCCCTTTTTAAATCAGCACATTTAGAATATTTGATATCCTTTCGCTTACATATATATCGGGAATATACATGTCTATATACCCTTAGACTTACCTAGAAGTGCCTTGGTCATCTGCAACTCTTTGCGTCACGCAGTTAATAAACCTAGTTTATTTCACTATAATTTTGTTTTCTTTGATTATTGCGCCAAGATCAATAGTCCATGAAGAAGAAGTGAGCATAAAATGACACGATATCAATAAAATTTTCCCGCGTAGCTTCATGTTGCAGATAGGCTGCTTCTGTGGCAAAAGTTAAGTGCTGCTTTAAGAAAAGAATGTTGAAAATAGCCGTTCGCCTGGCTAAAACTACAATTTGCACCGACTCACAAGAGTCGCACGTGCACCAATGCAAGTGAAACCAAAAAAAAAAAATTATTGCGCGGACTTTTTCCGAGAAAAACAGGGTGTCCGCCAGCGTCCGCACGGTGAACGTACGCACGCTAGCATCCAACGGACTTGACGAAAGCAAAATTGAAGACGTCATGGTGTATAACCCATGCCTCAAATATATATACGTAGTAAAAAGGTGCCAATATAAGCTTGCATTTCAAATAAAGCGCCACTATAAGAGCGTACACACGCAATCGGTGTCAGCGCCCGCAGCAAACCTACGTTGGACGTGCCGGAAAGCGTGTCCCCGACCCAATCCAGTTCGCCCGCAACGCCCTCGCACAATTTTTCCATACACGGTGCCTCAGGGGGAGAGCGCCGTTCGGCCCACTCGACCATTCTCTAGTACACGCCACCCAAGCCCAAAAAGGGACAGCCGACTTTCTTTCGCTCCCCCGTGACCACTCGGTTAGGTGGCGTTAGCAGCGCAGCACTCGCGTCATCTTTCGTAATATGCCGCAACCACGCCGACCGCCGCTGGACCTTCGCTACGCGGAGAAGCCGGATTACGAGAGATGCGAGAGCAATGCGGGGAAAAGAACATCAGGGAGCGCGCGTGACTCAAGCGTCCCCATAAATCCCCAACTTAAATCACTACCTACTCTAGCGAAACATGTCACACGGTCTCACATCAACGCATGCTTCGCGACAAAGCGGTACATGGGGTAACGGCCACACAGAGCAAATGTCCACGCACTCTTGTCCATAAGATGTGCGCCGACAATGTCTCTGGGCTCCACCGCTGGCGTCCTTTGGTCACAGCAGAAGCCCTGCAGACATGACGGCAAGACTCAGGCCAGTGTTCCGGAAACGGCTACTTATTAGTCGGCATGAGCAAGCGTCGCTCGCGTCAACACGTCCTATTTGCGAGAGCGACAGTAGCCGTTGGTGACTGCTGGCTATTTTCCTAGCCGCAGGATTGCGAGCAGGTCACAGGCGGCCGCTGAAGTCGCTGCTCCGACCTGGCCACAGGCATCTCCATTGCCTGGCTCGATCGTAGTCCGGAGCAGCAGCGCACACAATGTGCAGCAAACCGGGGATTACTCCACTCATGCCGCGTGCCCAATGCACTCGACAAACACCGAATTGGTGCAAGGGAGAGGAATTCTGCATGCGCATCACCCACGTGGTACAATCTTTAATTCTGCTAGCAAAATATCAGGCGGCTACTCAGATGGGAAGTTAACGTGAAGAAAGCTCCCTTTCTTGAATCGAACGAGTAATTTCCATTCGTACGAGGCTAACTTGAATGAGGGAAGCGAAGTGCGACACCTCGACGCCACATGCCACTAGGTTTTGTCTCTCCACTTGGGACAGCCAGCTTCTTAAAGCCTCAGGCCTAATGAGTCGCTACCCCAACAACAACCGGCATCCAAACAGGCAGCCACGTGGCCACGTCGGCCCTGCGACCTACCCGCTCGCTGCATCCGAGTTGACAGCCTCACAGACGCTGTTGTCGCAGAGCCCAGCGCCAGCAGCTCGTAGTGGCACCCGTTGACCATGAGCAGCTGGCTCCCAGAAACCGCGACTTCAAAAGTCTAAGAGACAGGAGAAGCTATTTACATAAGAAACACGGACTACCCACGACGCTTCAGAACACACCCTCTTCAGGCTTACCAATGCTCCGCGGGCGCTAAACCTAGTTCTCGCCGGATGTACACCGTGTGCCTCCCGTACCGCAGAATGTCTTTCAAAAACACTTGCGAAAAGGCTTCGAATGACGAAAAGTTCAAACACGCTGCAGCAACCGTAACCTCGCTCAAGAAAGCGCGCAGTTGACGCTAACGAGCAAAATCCACGCTAGGCCTACGCTTCGGCGAGGTCTACGCTGCAACCACGCCGCACGTGGCTGACGCTTAGCTACGCGGAGAAGACGAATTACAGGAGAATCGGGCGCCATGCGGCGAAAACAACATTAGGAATGCGTCGGAGTCGAGCGTCCCCGCAAGTGTGTTATGAACGTAACACACTTGAACAAACACGACTTGTCCTTTCTAGAAATAGTAGCGAAAAAGAAGAACGCTATAGTGGCCATCCCCTCCAGCGCTGCCTAGTGGGTCAATCTCTCCGGCACTTTGCACAGGGAACGCCGTTCGTGCTGAGAGTCCGTGCCCGGCCCTGATGGTCTGGCCAAACGCTGGTGACTAACAAACACCTTTACAAACGGAGGAGATGGGGGTTATAAGGATAGATTGGTTCGTTGACTGATTGAATGTCACTTAATAAAATATGTTTGGCGAAGCGCCACTTGTCCGCCTTAATGCGGCATGGCTTATTTTGCAATCTCCATAAATATTAAACACTTTAACGGTGGCCATTTTCATGAATCATAGATTGAATCATGAATCATACATTACTGTAGCAGTAAAAATTTATTTCAATGCTACGCAAATACGAACCGCAGTTTAGCGAGACTAAAAAAAATTACCAATATTTGGCGAACGGGTCTTACCGTACATTAAGAGGCTTAGAGAACTACAAAATACAGCATGACATAATAGCAGACTTTGTCTTTCTTTCTTCTCGTTGCCGCCTCAGAACATCGTGGGGTCAGTGATTTCTAAGGCCTCGGCTGACCAATAGTTGGGCATTTCCAATGAGCCTACTGGAACATTTCGCGTATCCGATACGAATAGCTCGTCATCATCTCAGCATAATTCTTGACCGAGTGTATATGGATTTCATGTAACTGATTTCGTCTAACTTATCTAATAATCTTGCGGAAAACCATGGAATATTATTGGTCTAGGTACACAGTCGTTTTTCTGACTCAGTATTTTTCTACTGCAGTGTAAAATAAAAAAAAAATACATTTAGCAACCACGCCAATTTGTCCAATGAATGATTAGATCTTATCCCTTATTTGGCAAACCCGTGCCCTTCAGGGGAAGCTTTAGCTCAGAACAAACTCTGAATTTTTTGTTCAAATACACGTAAAAACAAAAATGATATCATGAGATAGCCGCTGGATTAACTTGAATGGCATTCGCTGCAATTGAATGAAAAACTTCATTTTTAATAAATTGAAGAAACAAATATTTAGAACATCCATTTTTCTGCACGAAAAATGGAAAAATAGATATGTTAGGAGAAGTAGAACGCTTGCAAATTTAGGTCACGAATGTTGTTTCAGGAGCTTTGATTCAGCATGCTAACGACTGCATGGTGTGTCGTTGTTATTATGTAATGTCTCGATGAGCTTGAATGCATCACTGGCGCTACTGTAGGCACGTAGATTTGGTGCTTCTGTCTATTTGGTGGGCTTTGAAATTACTGCGGTCATTTACATATTGTATCACTGCGCAAGCTGCAATAAAATGCCAATTTCATTCGAACCTTACCAGACGACCATATTCCTCTGTTCTTCTTTACCGACGAAATTATCAAACCGAAGACTAACGTCGTCTTTACGTATGTGCCTAGACTACCCATTCTTTATTGACTCCACCGAGTGTCGGCAGAGTCGCTCCTGAAGTCTCGCTGTTTTCTTTCTTTCTTTTTTAAAGCCAGGCTGTTAACCTCAAGGCCCCGATTATGCGTTCCCAAAAGGGGGGGGGGGGGGGGGGGGGGGGTATACCGGCGCGTTGGACATAAATGCGGGCTGCGATCCCGGAGATTGTGCAATATCGCAAGGAGGTGATCAGGCAGGCTTCAAACACTCTGCCAACTTCCAAATATAAGTTTAATATCTCGGTCCAAATAGAACCACATAAATTCGGCGTTGTAAACGACGCACTCTATATATAAGAAAGTGCACTTAGTGTAGCAAGTAAGCCTTCATGCGCTTATTTCTTTTAAATCATGTTTGACGAATAATGAGAGGCGGAATGAGTGTGGCAACGGCGCCTGTGCACGTGTTGTTCTTAAAACGTTTATTAAAATAACCGCAAAAAGTTTCCGACCCAGGAAGTGGATCCATCAGGCCGGGGGGGGGGGGGGGGGTTGGGAGGCAGGGATGAAGGAGGACGTCAGTTCAGGTATTATCGACCACTTTTGAGCCTTGTAGAAATCTAAGTAATGAGTGGAATATCAGGTGCCGGCTCTTGGGGCGGACCAGTGGGAAGGCGCCAGGCGTCCAAATCCTGACACGACAGAGTAGGCGGGATAAGGTGGCTACCGCTCTTCTGTGGTGCTCGGAAAGAGCCGAGCAGCCCCAGAGTATATGTCGCTGATCCAGGACCTGGTTCTCTGGAGAGGAACGGCCAGTGGCGGATTGCCAGGCCTGGAGGCGCATCCTAGCGCGGCGCGCTGGTGTCACTGCTGTCTCCGTGACGATGCGTCGCAGGCGTGTGGCTTCAGCACGGGTCAACTTCCGGGGCAGAGGTGTAGGATTTTCTCGGAGGTTGTTCCGGAGCGCGGCCCTTGGTGAATGCGCTTCTGTGGTCATAACGCCACGCGCATGGGAGCTGCGGTGACCGCAGTGGTACATGTGTTGGCGCAGCAAGGTGCCATATGAAAAAAATATGATTTCATAACGTGTGCAGCCCATGTATGCAGCCTAAGCAGCTTCGCTGGTAATCCGTCTCCATATGAACGCTTCGCCCCACTATTTTTTAGGGGGGAGGAACCTTTTTATTTATTTATTTAAAATACTTTCAGGGCCCAAAGGCACTACAGAAAGGAGTGGGGAAGAAATGGCAAGCCGTGCAGCAAACAAACAAACAGAAGTATTACAAGGCGTCTTGTAAAGCGATCTTGAACTGGTTGTCATCAGCAATGCTGGCGATTGTGGAGGGAAGGTGGTTCCATGCGACACTTGTTCTAGGAACAAAAGAGTCATTACACAATGTTGTGCGACAAGAAGGTAGCCCCACCTTGAAGCGATGATCGGTCCTTGAAGATATGTAATGAGGTGGATGGAACGAAACGTCCTTCATCTCGTTGTTATAATAATCGATTTTATGAAAAAGGCTAAGGCGAGATGACTTTCGACGCAACGAAAGGTCAGGCAAGTTTAGGGTTTTCTTCATAGATGTGACACTGGAATGACGTGAATAATTCGACAAGATGAAACGTGCGCCGCGATTCTGAATGGCTTCAAGAGTTTGAATGAGTGTAGTCTGAGTAGGATCCCATATGGCGCATGCGTACTCTAATTTAGAACGTACCAAGGTTTTGTAAAGTGTTAACTTCAGGGACGATGGGGCATCAAAAAAGTTTCGACGCAGATAACCAAGCATGCGATTGGCGTTGTTAGTTACAAATTCTACATGCGTATTCCACGATAGATTAGAAGAAATGTGAACACCAAGGTATTTATAGCTGTCAACAGATCGTAATGGAATATTATTGAGGCGGTAAGTACGCGGACAATGATTAGTGCTGTGGCGAAAAACTTGCATACTTTTACATTTAGTTGTATTAAGTGTCATGAGCCATTGACTGCACCATTCAACTACCCTATCTAGATCACGTTGCAGATTGAGATAATCGTCATGGTTAGTAATTTTCTGGTAAACCACGCAGTCATCTGCAAACAGTCGGACAGTTGAGGAAGAAAGGCAAGTAGGAAGATCATTAATATAAATCAAGAAGAGCAGAGGGCCCAAAACTGACCCTTGCGGGACACCAGATGTTACGGCAGAATTACGTGAAGAGAAGTCGTTAGCCGTCACATACTGACTACGGTTAGAGAGAAATTCCTCAATCCATGCAAGTACATTGGGGTCTATGTTAAGTTGATTAAGCTTGAAGATAAGTAGATCGTGTGAAACGGAGTCAAATGCTTTAGCAAAATCTAAATATATGCAATCAGTATCGAAGTCATGATCCGCGTTAATAAACAAGTCGTTAGTAAAACATAACAATTGCGTTTCACACGAAACTACTTTACGGAATCCATGCTGATAAATGCTGCAGAAGGAATTGGACTCGAGGAATTTAATGAGGTGCGAGTATATTATATGCTCTAGGATTTTTACTGGAATGGATGTTAATGATATGGGGCGGTAATTATTGGGGGAATGTACATCACCAGATTTATGCACAGGGACCACCTTCCCTATCTTCCAATCAGAGGGCAGTGTAGACATCTGTAATGACTGTTGAAAAAGCTTTGACAATATCAGTGCAGAATAAACTTGTGTACATTTCAGCATTTTTGATGAAATACAATCTGGACCGGCCGACGAAGACACTTTTAAGTTGACAATCAGCCTTTCGACACCAACTGCATCAATAGCGATATAATCCATTGGGAAGAAGTTGGTTTTTGGTATATGCGGAAATACTGTGGGAGTGCTCTTATTAAAATGAGTAACAAACACATTGTTCAGAACATTGCAGCATTCGCTTTGAATTACTGGGACATCAGATTGGATTAACTGAATGTATGTCGTTTTAGTGCCCTTAATAATGCTCCAAAATTTACGGGGATTAGAACGAAGTAGCAAAGGAAGAGTTTTATCAAAGAATTCCTTCTTGGCTTTTGAGAGCGCAGTACAGAATTCTCTGTTAAATTTTTGATAGCAGGACCAGTGGTCTATTCTGGCTGTGAATTTTGCGCGTCGAAATATCCGCTTCTTTTTGTTGCGCATGCGCTTTAACATGTTATTGAACCATGGTGAGCGAGTACATGATGAAACTTTCCTTTTAGGTACAAAACGATCAATAAGAGACAAGAGTTTGTTTTTATAAAGCAACCAGTTATCCTCAACCGATCGCTGCTCGAAACCGGTGAAAAACCGATCAGCAAAGACCTGAAATTCCCCATTCATTCCAGTTACGTCTGCTTTGCCGTAGTCTTGGATGACCCTAGTTTTTTTCTTCTTAGAAATCTTTGCCCGTAGAGTGAAGTGAATTATCGAGTGATCGCTAATTCCCGGTGAATGAGTTAAGCCGGAAGCTAGGTCGGGTGTAGTGGTAAGTATTAAGTCTAAAATATTAGCGGAAGTGGAAGTTATGCGAGTCGGAAAGTGAACGAGCTGAGTTAAGTTGAAGTCGTGACAAAAAGTTAAAAATTCTTTGCTTTCAGCTGAGTTGTGTTTTAAGGAAACCGAGTCTCGTTCCCATCTGATGTCAGGAAAATTGAAGTCGCCAAGTAAGAAGAGGGGCGATTTTGGGTATCTGACGAACAGCTGATTGACAACATCGTGCAGTTCATTACAGAACGATAATGATGCAGTTGGTGGGAGATAACAGACACAAAAAATTATTTCGCGAGAATCAATGAGCACGCGCGCACACACAAGCTCAAGCGAGGATACAATTGGAATAACATGGGAAGCAAGACTATCGGTAACCGCCAGCAGAACACCACCACCAGACCGGTAATCACGATCACATCGGTAAAATTTGTAGCACTTTTCACAGTCCAAAATTTCTTCATTTTTAACTTTTGCAGAAAGCCAAGTCTCCGTTAGACCAACAATATCAGCAGAGCAGGAATCAATAGCGGAAGACAATTCCACGCGTTTATTCAGAATACTCCGTATATTGGAAATAAAAATAGAGGCGTCTTTTGCGCAGGATCTGGGCGGGCATACCTATGATGCACTGGAAGTGCCAGCACGTGCAGTTACAGTACCAGCGCTATCTTGTGTATCCACTGATCGTGCTGAAGCGATTTCGCGTACGCTGTCACTTACTGAGCAGTACACGTACGTTTTTTTGTCCATGATCAGTTTATTCATGCGAAGAGAGTACGTATTCCCGGCTACCTTTGCAAATTCTGTTAGTTTCCTCCTTGAGTTTCGCGTAGCTCTGCAATAATCTTCGCTAGCTGATACACCAGTCCCCTTGAGCTTATATTCCTGCGCCCAGACTGCATCCCTGACTTTAGACGACGAAAACTTGATCATAATTGGCCGAGTCTTTTTATCTGTGTAGGATCCTAATCTGTGTGCTCGGGAAACTTCCGAGTCGGAAATTTGTATTTTAAGGTGACGAGACAAAACGTCTTGAACAAGGCCTTCTGACTGAGCCCATGTCTCAGTCGGGCAGTCCGGTATTCCAAAGAACAATAGGCTATATCGTCTCGACCTGTCTTCAAGATCGTCCAGTCGAGAATTGAGTGCCTGGCCTTCCATTCTGACAGCTTCGGTGATTAGACGTGGTGCATCATTAAGAGCTGCAGAACCGTCGAATGATTCTACAAAGGATTCGACCGCGCATAATCTTATTGATAGGTTAGCGACGGTCTGTACTAAGACCTCCTGCTTTGTCTTTAAGTCGTCGAGAGCTGCCTTGAGCTCAACGTGACGGTGGTCAACGTTTTCAGAAAGTTTAGTGATAGCATAAAGTATTTCTTTGTTAGTAGGACCAGGGTTGAGTTCAACGTCACCGCAACACATTAAGAGCTTCGTAACAAATACGCATTCGCACAAGCACTGAAAGAGCACACTTGGGCACGGTAGGAGCAGCAGGCAGACGTTGCTAGTCCGCTTACAATAGAGAGAGGGGGGTTTACTAACCTGCACAAAAAGCAAGATCGGGATTTTGAGCGACTGCATGGCTGCCGCTCCACCGTGCCCACTGAAGGGGCGTAGGATTTCCAGTGCTCTTATATCCTCCTGCGTCGCTGCAGTCGCCAGCAGTGTTGTCGACTATTTTTTAGGGGGGAGGTACGTTTGTGAGGCCCCTTGAAGTTTACCTCGAAAGCGATTCCGTGGGGAGTCAGTATCGACCTGTTCCTCACAGCAGAATTCCTCAAGAAGCACTATATTTAGGCCCAATGACAACCGCAATTGAGGGGTCGCGCTAGCCTAGAAATCCGAAATTGTGACCGTGAAGGTACATTCAGCATTGCGGGCGTAACAAGCATTTCTTTGAGACGATGCGGTAGGCAGGACAGGTTTCATTAAACCATCAGATGTCTGTAGACTATCAGTCAAGTTTCAAGCCTGTGCTTAGCTCGGCAGTGTCGGACGAACCTACGATGCGTCAAGTTCAGTGCTTGCGACTGAGGGTTGGAATTGTGAGCTCTCGAACCTACACAAGCAATCAGTTGAAGTATCTTCGATGCCGCTAGGTTGTTTTGTCTTATTTTCTTTCAGAACACAGGTTCTCCCAACCATATGTTAACTCCTCGACGAACCTGCTTGCCTGTCAGCGCACCATCCCCACTAATTTGACAGCATGCGATTCCTACGCCACTCTTCTTCAGTAGAGTGTCAACGTGCTCATTGATATGCCACTCTGAGTGGGTAGTGTGAAAGTAATGACAGCGTATAGCAAGAAATGGTGCAAAGATAGTCATAGCATTAGACGAGCATTCCGGTCATGTATCTGTTTGGCAGGAACATTTAAATGTAACTTTTAACCTGTGACTTTAGGTTATCTCCAAACTAGCACCCGAGCTCTGGAACCTGGGAATCCGTTTTAGAGCGCAGCTCTTAAACGCTCGTTCCTTCGTTGAGCGTCGGCGTGCTTCGGCGTCGTCGGCGTAACCGAGCGAAAGAGTAGAGCGAAGGATGAAAGAGCGAACACGGAGCTCAGCGGCAGATGAAAAGCGAAGAGAGAGCGAGGAGGAAAGCCAAGGAGGAGGCTGCAGTGCAAGCGTGAGGCGGAAACTGGAGGAGAAGGTTATGGCGAAAGCGCGAGAAAGAAAGCATAGTGCCGCACGATGGCTATGAGATGGCGCAAGAGTAGCGCGCGTAGTCTATTCAGCGATGGGCATGCGGTGATATAAGATATATGAAAACAAAGCGCTGCATTACCGGAGGCCTGTTTACGACGGCTGCTGTGAATCGCGGCCACGCGTCAGCCACGCGGTGTCTCTCGCGATGTCCCGATTAGCGAGGCAGTGGCGCCACCCTTCGCTCCTTTTGTAACGAGTCGCACGGGATAGATGGTCCGCGCCAGCCAATATATCGTGAAATGAAAACAGGCATGGAGCTCCGCTCAAATATGGCATTAGGCAGTATCGTATTCTCGGTGAATTTTTTTTCCTACCCCACTCTCACAGTTGTAGCATTTGCAAGAATTAACCTAATAATTGCTGGTTATGATGTACTCATTTTTCTTTGGACGAGCATGTGCTAAATTTAAGGAGTCTCTATTCTCGAAGGCGGGAGGGCAGGTAGATCGTGACTCGCACAATCAGCGAGCACAATTGGCAGTTACTAAATTAGGTACCGGATTAATATTCAAAATTTTGTCTAACTCATTCGTAGATAAAGAGGAGGAGGTACAGAGTTGGAGGAACTAGTATCTTCGTAATCCAGTCGTGCCTTGAGCTTCGCAAACAAAGTCTCACTCAACCTGACACTTATTCAGATTTGAAATACTTGAAAGTAACGGTGTTCTATGATATTATTGGCCAAAGTAAAATAAATGTCTATTGAATGACCAAACGGTAGCACAGGCACGTGCCCAGGATTTCTTTCAAAGCTGGGGGGGGAGGGGGGGCAACCCAAGGTAACTTTTCTAGACAAATGAAGGGGAGGGGGTGTACGTTTACTATTGTAAATGTGAATAATGCCTACCATTCGCCATAATGACGTGTAAACCCACAAAAGAGAAATGAAATATGATGTGTCTTCCAGGTAAGCCTGTGATATATACCTCTCCTTTACTTGATAAACAAGAAACTACATTAAATGGACTCGCGCAGGAAAGAAGGGCAGGAATAATACTGTCAAGAACAAGTAAAGAAGCGAAAGCGTAAAACAACCATTTCTAATAGTGGTTTTTGAATTAGCTCTGCAAGCATTCTAGAGAAATATATATATATATATATATATATATATATATATATATATATATATATATATATATATATATGCGGTACAATCACAGGGGGGTTCTGGGTTCTTTTGGATCCCTCGTTAACATAATAGTCCTGCGGAAACCCGCAAGGTGGAGAGAAGTAATTAATGAAGGGAAAATCGGACATCCTCCCGTTCGTAGCAATTGCTACAAACGAAACCCATACGGGTTCCTCGAAATAAAAGCCTCGCAGCTGAAGAAAAATTCGTCCTGGTCCGGGACTCGAACCCGGTACCACCGCCTTTCCGGGACACCCGCTCTACAATATGAGCTAACCAGGCGGCTGGCAGATGGTAGGACGAAGTCGAATTTGTCAACAACTCGAAGCAAAGGCAAGAGTTCGACATAATAGTTCTGTGGAAACCCGGAAGCCGGAGAGAATTAATGAAGGGAAAATCGGACATCCACCCGTTCGTAGTAATTGCTACAAAAGAAACTCATACGGGTTCCTCGAAAGAAAAGTCTCGCAGTTGAAGAAAAATTCGTCCTGAGGAACCCGTATGGGTTTCCTTTGTAGCAATTGCTACGAACGGGTGGATGTCCGATTTCCCCTTCAGTAACTACCATGTTAAGTGCCAAAACCGACTCGTATTATTATTTGACAAGTTGTGTAACGATGCGTGCCCGCCATTCCCGTACAACCGCGTAGAGCGCAGAACGCTGCGGTGCTAGACGCACTGCGTCCACCGCGGAAGGTTAGAAAAACACCCACATAAGCACAGCAGTGAAGTGGCTACGTCAGGCGGCCCGACTTCTAACTGTAGAACCGTCATTCAAAACACACGGAATTGTTCTTTACTTCCGGCAGCGTTTTCTCTACTTCCTTTTAAATAACAAGATGATAATCCATAAATATTTTCACAAACAACGAATAATTTTGTTAATTTTCGCTTTTCCTTCCCATTTGGATGTTGCCTCGGCTGTCTCCCTAAGTAGAACGCTTAATTTCTCAACTCCTCGCGACTCTTGCTCCCAGGTGCCAACTTTGCGC
The DNA here is from genome assembly GCF_023375885.2 of Dermacentor andersoni. NCBI lineage: Eukaryota > Metazoa > Arthropoda > Arachnida > Ixodida > Ixodidae > Dermacentor > Dermacentor andersoni. The sequence continues at coordinate 201,607,062 of NC_092815.1, forward strand.
GTAAAGTGCTGTACAATTAGGGAAAAAACAGCCGAGCTAACGGGTGACAGTCATACTGCCTATGGGTTTAAGGGTTATTGCAGGGTTTGACGATGGACGCTGTTTCGCATGATTTTATTTTCCACCTTATCTAACCCCTATCGCGGGTATACGGTTCCGAGGATCTACTAGCGTCACGCTGAGCCGTAATTGAGCCGCAACAGGAAAAGTTAAACGCAAGTGGCATTTTTTTCAACCGCAACCGGTTCCTCAAGCATACAGGCCAGCTGACTACCAATCCAATCCCTTTCCTGCTCCTTGGATCAGTCTAAACAAAGAAGGTTGGACTAACCAAGCAACAGCGATGAGCCTGACCTTCGATTAGATAGATGGTGACAGAACTTGAGAGAGGCATAAAGAAGAGATGCTTCAACCTACGGCGACAACTGAACGCATCTCGAGTTAATCGCGCGGCCACCGAATCGATGAGAAAACTGGCCTTCACACACCAGGAGGTGCCGATAAATACCGCCATCCAAAAGGAGTCACAAAGGCAGCAAAATGTTGACGCCGAATAGCTGTCGCGTGTCAACATTGATGTGGCGGCGCTTTAGGAATGTGTGTAAGGACTGGTGTCGTTGGCGGGGGGGGGGGGGGGGGGGGAGTATAATGGGTATGCCACTTAATATCCCCCCCCCCCTTGCAGGGTGCGTGCGTGCGCTAGCAGTTAAATTAAACCACTGGGTTGGCAATATCGATGAATGCATAATCGATTACATATACCCCGTACAGCGATTACTCTTCGTCGATGTCTACCTTTCATTTGGGTGACTTCATTAATTAGACCTGTTCGATTATTAGTTTCCAAGAGTTTGACAGGAGTGGCGCGAAAATTCTAAAATCGTACTAGATCGGCGGCGCATGAGCAGTGACTATGCGGCTCTTGTAGAGCGACTATGGACTGTTATTCCGAGTCCCGAATGATGCCGAGCCGAGCGCGTTCCCATCTCTTCTTATTAACCGCACACGCGACACGATGCAGGAGGTTTAAAATGCCCTCACAACTGTAGACATTATATAGCAAGCCAGTAAACTGATCGTCGTGCCACTTTCAGTCTACTAAAGACGTAGGACAGTATGCGCGTAGGTTTGCAGCAGGTATTCGACATAGCGAGGGAGTTCATGTCGATTCCAGCAAATCTATAGCGTCCAAGCATATATTCCGGCATGCTGGTTGTGTGGCCATTGAAAGAAGGTGTTGGTTCCGACGAAAAACCCTTGCCAATCGACATTCCTTCGCTCTGTAAATAAGAGCATGTGGTTGAAAATCTTAAACTAGTATTATTCTTTTCCCTTGAGCATATTGCAATTTCTTGCTTATTTGAGTTGGACTTCACCTTTCAGTTATGTAATTTTTCTTGTTTAACTACTGTGAAGTGATTTACTAGTGCAATGTATCGTATATAATTCTGAACGAAGTGTCATGTTATAACACATATTGTCGATGTTTTCAACGGCCACTTGTGCCAACTATATTTAGTCTCTAGCAAGTTAAAGACCATACTTTATCAAACGTATATATACACCTGTGTTTCAAACTTGGTTCCACCACTCATACCTACGAAAGTAGATAACTGTGGTTGAATTTTTTTTAAAAGTGCCCGGCATAATTATTGCCGGGCACTTTTAAAAACTTGTGCTGAAACACAGTTATCTACCTTCCTAGGTTTGAGAGGTGGAAGTAAGTTCGAAACAAAAAGTCCGTTCGATTAATCAATTAATCGATGAACAACTCTGCATCGCCCAATGCCGCGTTATTAATCGTTATTGGACTAAAAAAATTATTCGACCATCTCTAGTAAACCACAATCAGTGGAATGCTGCATGGCAGCTTCGTTCACATTAGCCATATAGTTTTAAACATTTTCGGCAGCAGTGTCGCTACGACCATGTACTGTGGTGTGTTGCTTCTTTCGTGCTTTTTTTCTAAAGTACGTTCACTTACATGTTGCTAATGACACCATGCTTCAGAGAAAGTGAACGTTGTCCAATAGGTGTCTCTCACAAAACCAGTCAACGAGGTGCCAACGCCGGGCCTAATTCCAAAGCCGACTTGTGAGCTTCTGAAAATAACCCCCCGAATGCAGAGACAATGAAGGGCCTCCTCGTGCGCCAGCCAACGCCGGTTGTGGCCCGAAGACCGAGTCAGAGCCGAGAGTTGTCAATACTCAAAGACAATATATTCTTCAAACAAGGCGGTTACATAAACTCATGCACGCTTTGGCTAGGCACATCACAACACAATTCAGGTGGGTGTTAACAAGACGCTGGAAAATAATTAACGAGGAGCACGAAGACTTGGACACGTACGATACAATGAATAGGAATACAAAGTGTCCATTCGTATTTAGCCGTGCTGGTCTTGAGCCAGACGTCCTCGACTTAATTTGAGGCGAATTTCGAAGAAGGGACTCTCCCGGAAGGAACGAAATCAACTTTATTCAGGTCCTCCAGGCCCCGAGAGCTTTGGGCTCTCATGGAGTGGGCGTCTCCCACGACGGAACCGGGAGGTTGAGTTTCCTGGCGGCGTCATGAACCTGCTGGACGGCCCAGAGTTGGGGAGCGAGTTCTTCGCTCCGGATTGCTTTTTCAAACTTGCGCTTGTCCGGTTCGGAGTTTAGGTGAACTTGCGAGCACGGCCAGAGTAAATGATATACGTTAAGGGATGTATTGCAATTGGTGCAATAAGACTTGTCGTAGAGCTCAGGCATGTAGTGCTGTAATCTGTTTTGCGTGGGGTATGTGTCTGTTTGTAGCATTCTGAGTGTAACTGCTTGAGCTCGAGTGAGCGTGCGGTGTGGCGTGCTATACTGTCTGCGTTGTAGGTAGTAGTGTTTAGTGATTTCATTGTATGTAGTGGGCGCGTCCTTATTATCCGAGTGGTTGGGTGAAGCCGCGTGGTCTGTAAGCGCGCGCGCAGCCTCGTGTGCCGCCTCGTTAAGGTTGGGGACGTCGCCGATCTTTGGTCCTAAGTGTGCCGGGAACCAGTATATGAAGTGGTTCTTAATCTCTTTCTTTGAAATAATTCTGAGAGCCTGTGCGTAGACCGTGCCCTTTTGGAAAGCTCTGATAGCGGCTATGGAGTCGCTGGGGCACCTGGGCATGTACAACACCCTGGAAGAAATTGCCGAATCCCAGCAGCGCGCCCAGCTTGCTAGGCTTTCGACAACTCCTCCGGGGCGCACGATCCTAGAGAAGCTAGGCTTTGCTCAAGGACACATAGAAAAAGACTTTGCGGACGTCCCAAGGGACATCCGCGCCAAGATCACGGTCCGCCCTATACCCAGAAACGTACAACCCGAAAACAACAGGGGCAGACGATAAGCGAGAGGACAATTCCTTCTTAACCAAGCCTTGGCGAACCGTGAACGCTCAGCTTTTGTGGACGCGGCGGCATACACGGGAAACAAAGCTTTCGCAGTGGCGGTTGTGGACGGCCGCGGATCCACAAGATATGCAGCCACGGTAATTGCAAGGAAGCCTGAACAGGCCGAACAGGTTGCGATCGCTGTTGCGCTCACCGACGACAATCTTTCCCATATCTACAGCGACTCCATAGCCGCTATCAGAGCTTTCCCGGAAATGCCCGAGGAATTCGCGTCACATCTTTTCACCGGCGTGGTCTCCCTGCCTTGATTCCAGAACGGCGCTTTCACCGCCTTCGCCGGCGTTTCTCGAACTTTCTGCCGGACACGTGCTGCCATAGCATCAACAAAGCCTGGGAATGTAGACAGCTCTCGCGTTTTCGGCCGCGGCCACTGAAATGTCTTCGAGGGGGGTGGTGACTCATCCGCTGGCGCGCACACTCGCTCTGCTCGCCGTGTGTCGATGTCTGAGAGGGTGTATCGGCGCGCGCCCTCTCGCTCCTCTCTCTGTCTCTCGAGGCCGTCAACTTCGCGTATCTTGAAGAAGGTTCTAGCACAAAACACCTACATAAACTTGTAGTCTCTGTTGATCGCGGCGGTTGACCGGGGCGTATGCGCTCCCTCCCTCTGTCGAAGCTGTCGCGCGGCCGACGGACTCTTTTGCCGGCTTGGATGATACGCGGCGCGTGCTTCGATTATGCGCACTTTTGCACCTGTATAAAAGTGAGGTTGGGTCTGGTATTCTAGTTGGACAGACGACTTACTTATTTGTTTCATATCTGTTGTTTGTTTGAAAACGTAGCAGGTACTATGTGATGTATTATTGTAAAGGTACGAATGTAACAAACTCTCAGTGAAAAGCGTTTTCTCCAAGCAATCTATTGCTTTCGATTTCTCTAGACAATGAAAATCTCCGAGATGAAGGCAGAGAGCGTTACGGACACAATGACGTCTGAAGTCGCCGAATTATCGACGCTAGGTAATGCGGCAGATGTGTCTGCCGAAATGACTACTGAAATGTCCACCGAAATGACTACTGAAATGTCCACCGAAATGACTACTGAAATGTCCACCGAAATGACTACTGGAATGTCCAACGAAATGACTGCTGAAATGTCCAACGAAATGACTACTGAAATGTCCATGGAAATGACTACTGTAATGTCCAACGAAATGCCTACTGGAATGTCCTACGAAATGACTACTGAAATGTCCAACGAAATGATTACTGGAATGTCCAACGAAATGACTACTGAAATGTCCACCGAAATGACTACTGGAATGTCCACCGAAATGTCAGACATCACTGGACACGAAATGGTAACGTCTTTCTATATCTGCGTGCTTCTATTTATATTCCTATTTCTATGTTTTCAGAATCATGCGTTTTTAAAGAATGTGCTTACGAGTCTTTTGAGCTATAAAGTAAAGATGGCGTGTGCTGCGCTCAGGTAAGTTGTATGTCTTTGATGCCTGAGGACAAAGCTTATAAAAAAAATACCTTAGTGTTACCCGAGCAACGCCTGCGGGCGACGCCGTGTGCCTTCCGCCCGTTGGTAACCCACATGGTGTCAGCTTCCAGATGAGCTGACAGCGGCGAGTATAAATGCCGTCGCCAACCTCACCATCGGCGCCGTACTACGCAGTACATACTGCGAGCTTCCAAGAAGATGCTTCTCCTGCTGAGACTCTGATAACCGCTTTGCCCCCTATATAGTCTTTCTTAAATACACATCTGTGTACCCGTGCCCACCGTTTTGAAACCATTTCCAGGAAAGAAATATTTTCTGGCGCGGACAGACAGGTTCAGCCCGATTTCTAGCTTGTAACGGGATGCGTTCAGTTCAGGACAGACTAAGGTGGTTCCCGACTATGGTTAGTTCTCATTTTTTTGCGTCTTTTCGGCCGGGCATCAATTAAATTCAGGTTGGCCGAATTTCTTGTGAGGGGTGGTATAGATGTGAAGTGAAAGGGTTAAGGTGCATGAAATGGTGCTGGTTATACTACGGCGTTTTGAAGTGTGCAACGTTATGCGATTCGATAACGAGATTTTGCCCTTGTCTCTCTTACGATTTTTACGTGTGGAAAAGAATGTTAGAAAAGTTGTCGCTGTTCCGCGCTGTGGAAGGATTTTATGTCTAATATTAAAATTTAAGTGATAAGGAAATAATTTTGGAGCCATTTTGCGACTCCTCATCTTAACATACCCAGCTGGCTGATTCACTGCAGTGGCGTCATCGCACTTTCCCACTAGGCCGGTAAATGTACACGGGGAGCATTTCTGATAGCAGGTCTAAGTAGAAATCATTGCGAGAAATAAGTTCCCTCTTCTATTCCTGGAAGACTTTTACGCACTCTCGCGTGCTTGCTACCTCGACGCACCGTAGTAGGAATACGGATGCAGGAGCCCTAAAAACTCAGTTCGGGGCTACAAAGAGGCATAAAAACAAAATCTGAGTTAGTCTTGACTACAACAAAAATAATGAGTTCAGAATTCGATATGAAGGGCATTTTTATTGTAATATTACAAGGAGACCGCAGTTGCAATGATTATACATAGGTCATAAAGAGGCTGAATTTTCTCCCCTAAATGAAATAATGCAAGTTGTTTTTGCTTCACTAGGTTTACCAGTCAGCGGTGATTACTTAATGAAGCTTTCAAAAATATAAGCGATGATTATTTTTTGAAAGGACTCTCAAATGTATTATTTTTCGCTAATTTTGCAATTTCGGCATTTTGGGGATCTTATATGCAAGTACGTGTTGTAGTTGCATACTTCCTTTAGTTTGCGAGAAGCCTTCTGAAGATTTGTCAGAAATGTTTTCAGCTTCGTCGCCCTGGCTAAAATGGGCCTCACAAAAAACTCACTGATTTTGGGGTCGTCAGAGGCAGTTGCTCAAAACCATAGTTTGGTAATTTTTCAAAAAAAGCATGCTGTGGGTGTCATAAACTTATTTTCCCGAGCACAAATTGTGCTGGTGGTATAGATTTAGTGAAAAAAATTGCAGGGTACAACGCGTTAACATTAAAGTTATAGACCTTCGAATTTGGGAACTATGCAAGTCGTTAAAACGCTCTTTTCCACATTTATTAAAATAAGTTTTTTTTTTGTTCAAGAAATCCTTGCTAGGTTCCGAAAAAAAAAAAGGTTGATGGCTTTCTGCGGAGACATTTTCCCACCTCATAAGAATTTGGCTGAAAACTAAAAATAGTCGTGACCACCCTTAGTCTGTCCTTGTCTGAGCCCACCCAACAGTCGATCCTTGTGGAAGGCTGTGTATACTATCTGTTGAGTGCTCGACTAGAAATAGTGTAACCGCTTTCTCTATACCTCGCCCAAACTACAATTCTTTAGTGTGAATACTGGTTACGAGCTTTTGAACGAGTTGGACGTGTCCGCCCTTTCGCAAGAATTCAAAATTATTCTGATAAAACGAGCTGAAAAAAAGTACATTGACGTAGGGAAACAAATCAGCGATTGTGCGCTTAACTTTATTGCCGATATGAAATACTGAGAAAACAATGTTGTTCAGCTCAGCCATTTGTAAAGCAACACTTGCGCATTCTCTGCCGTTCTCACACAGGGGCACGAAAACAAAAATTTTATAAACGGGCCCAGAAATGTGAATAAAAGTCCTTGTGATCACTTGGGCAATAGGATCCTTCACGTACTCCCAATTTACGTCAACAGCCAGCATGTACGGTCGGATCTGCAGTGTTAGGTGGAGGTCCACGCTCTCAAGCTACTCACTAAAGTAGAAACGGCGAGTAGGACTTGGAAGCAATTACTTGGTCACTGTTAGATTTATTATCCGAGAAGCACCCACCGCGATCATGTTGACTATGGCGTTTTGCAGCTGAGCGCCGTGTCAGGTGTTGTATTACAGGCCGTGGTGGCCCCATTTGAATGGGAGTGGTATTCAAGCTTCTGGCGCACCAAGCTTCTGGTGCAGCTTAAAAATGACGCAGACTTCGTAACCTTGAGTCAATAACTGCGCTAAGCAGCTCCGCTGCAATGTACTCACTCACATGAGCAACCCCCCCACCCCCCCGTGTTCCAGAACGTTCCTCCACTCGGGCTCCACCTCGACTCAACAAACGGCACTTCATTGACACCGAACGGCGACTCTGGAGAAGCGTAGCGTCTTCTTTAGTTGAGAGGCAGGGTTTACCTCAACTCAGTGGAGTAGAGGAAGAGCTTCGAGGCGAAGGCGTTCTGGGAATGCGAAGGTTAGCAACATTACATGTGACCAGTGAAAGCATCTTGTGAGGTGTGGGAGTTCGCCGATAACGCAACTTCCCTTTAGTGAGGTACAGGCGTGGAGCAGTGGTAGCGAACGCGCTGCACAGCCCTCTGGCTCTTGGTTTAAAAGCACGCGAATGCATAAACTTTCTTTCTTAGTTTGGTTTCCCAGGCTTCAAGCGTTATGTTACAAGGCACCTTGATGGTACAAGAATTCATTACGTTACAGGGATAACCAGATATTGAGCTCATAACCGTGTAGTGCAGTAGAATCCCTAGCTTATTAAATATATTTTCGAAGCCCCTACTGAGTGGACATTTCGTCTCAATTTTGTGTGTTCTAAGGGTTCCTTGATCTTTCATGTGTTCGCCATAATAACTTTGATATTTTAGTAGAGTCTAAATTTACACCCTTAAATATTTTACTCATATACAAAAACCCTATGCATTTGAATTGAGAATGCTAGTATAGCATACTTTGCTTCGTAAATATTCTTAAGATTTGGTACCGTTCACCGGCACAGATTTTAGGCTATGATACAACCATTTAATCTTACCACTTTTCAGAGATACAACACCCATAAAACCTTAATGGGCATTGAACCGATCATGAGCTCAAATATTAACGTTTGCCTTGCCGCTTTATGGCCTATCAAACCTTCTCGCCAATAATCTCTTACGCAGTAAACGAGTTCTCTGAGAGTAATTGCTCCTGTCGAAAATTCCCATGCTTCGCGAGTTTGGTGCAATTTTTCTTATTAGGTCCAACCTTCTGCGTCATGAACATTCTCAATTAAGGTTAACATGTACACTGTTTTATGCTGTGAAATAACCTTCTGGTGTAACCTTCCTCTTCTCTTCTCCTCTCTTCTCTTCAATGCCGTCGTTTAGGCTACAGAACGGATGACAAAAGTGATGAACCACTCAGTGACGCCAAGTGAGAAACGTTCTCATTCCCCTCATTCCTTCATATTCCTCAGCCGTGACTAGAGCATGCCGCACAAAGAAGTATCAAATATAGGGCTCGCAGTGAAGGTAGTGCGAAAGTTAGAAACACTCCGCTAGAACATTGAATGATGATTGTTTTCACAGAACTACTCACAAACCGTGTTCGCGGTTCACGGAAAATGTGCATTGCCTTACCATCGCAAGAAAAAAAAACGGGCACAGCTCTCTTGCTACAAAGCTTGATGCTTTAAATTATAAAATGTTTCAAATGTAAGGCTATTTACAAATTGTATCGTAAATATCCTAAACCTTTCCTTAAGGAACAAAATTTGGGGAAATAAAGGTGCTTCGAATTATAATATGTTTAATCTAGATTTCTTTGAATTGTAATATGTTTAATCCAAATTTAATACGGTTATCCTGTGGCAGTCAAAGTGTAGCAGCTGCGGCCCGTGATTCACATTTTTGTGCTGTAATTGACTTCACGTCATCCCCGAAATAGTTCACTGAATGCTTTAATAGCGGTCTCCGTGAATATTGCACCAAAGTAGCGCAAATACTACCAAGTGACCCTGACTGAAGTATAACAATAATGAACCATATCTTTCTCTGTTTCAGGAAGTCGCGTGCCTTTGACATCCACTTTAACATGCAATACTTCATTCTGCGAAATGGAAGGTAAGAAAGAAAAGGCCGGTATTTGAACAGAAAAAAATCTCCACAATATTCACTGACATGACGTGGATAAGCGGCTATGGCGTTCTGCTGTTGAGCCCAAGGTGGCGGCTTCAGTGTCCGTGTGCGGCCGCTTAATTAAGAGCAGGTTATGAGGCAAAGACGTTTGTGTACAACGTACTTCGGCGTGCCTTGAACACCTGCATTGGTTTATTTTTTTCTCGATATCTTCACTATTGCGTTCCGCATAGGCATGCGATTATTTGAAGACTTCGATAATTTTTATGTTAATTCTGGAACAATAGGTACTACGACGTGTATATTGCATTACAATGAAAGTATCTCTCTGAGCAGCAATTATCATGCCTAACCTTCCTGGTTATCATCTTTCGGATCAGAGAGTGACGAAACAAGCACCCATGAAAAATTTCTAATATAAAGTGTCATATCCAGCTTTGTGAAGACATAAATGCGAAGAAGGCTTATCCATACCGCAGGAAATGACAGTCTCTTTAACGGTGAAAGTTCGATTCAATCTAGTTTGATATCGTTTGAAGTGGAAAAGATCTGTGTGCCAACACTTCTCGCACTTATGGTCCAAATTTGTTTTATCAGTTTACTTGTTCTTGTCCTGCCCAGGTTGCTTCCATTGATTGCTTCGGTGGAAAGGCGCTTTGCGAACACACACTTCTTGCATGCACTCAGACCTGCTCCTTCTATTTGTGCCGTGTTTGGCTACTCTTGCATTGAATATATTTGCTTTTAGTTTGACTAAAAAGCAACTCACTTGTTGCGGAGCATTTCACCTACTTCCGAGAGGGTAGGTGTCCCGGGTAGGATCTTCCTTTTGTGCCGTGTGTCTTGTTCGCGCTTTAAAAATATCTGTCACGTATGCACCAACTAGGCCCACAGAAAGTTCTTGCCCGAGGTAGTTCTAAACAATTCGAAAGTAGTACATTACCCACCGCACTTCTCTCGGGTCCGCGGTGTGTTCAGTATGAACTCTAAACTTTCCCAACCGCGCGGCTCTTGCATCAATTCAACCACTTAACTAGATTTATCGGTGTGACCATCTGATACTTGCATATTAAGTTTTATGTATTCAACACATCAGAGTGTAGTCATCACCCAGCGCACTGAACCTTTTTATTCTTTGTCGGGCATTCTGTGCCGTGTCATGCCAGCTGATTTAAAGAAAGCGCGTCCAACCCCTGCAGCCGTCAACCCGCTTCAATCTTTTAACGTGCAACTCTTCGGATCCCGTTCCTCTGTCGAGTGTTGGTGTTCCCGGCGTAACCGAGCGAACGTGCGCAGTGGAGGAAAGAGCGAACGCGGAGCGCAGCAGAAGATGAAAAGTGCGGCGAAATCGAAGAGCGCGAGGAGGGAAACAGAGGCGGAGGGCGCAGCGGAAGCCTGAGGCAAAAAAGCCGAAGCGTAGGGTATGACGAAAGCGTGAGAAGAAAGGTGTAGTGTCGCTGAGGACGCTCTGCGGTGAAGACCGCTACGACATGGCGCCGGAGTAGCGCGCCATCGTCTGTTCACAGATGACTTTCTTTTCTTTCTTCGGTCACCTCTATTCACCGGCTAACAAATGTTAGACCTTACATACGACCGCATGACGCTCCTAGATGATTAAGAAGTTTCTAGAATATTATCGATAGTTCTATACGTCGGCTACTGCCACCAAACATTTTTTAATCTGATTGTATACGGGAAGCGAGTTGTGGAGTACTTTCTGGAAGCCAGGCGCGCCCTGACAATTGCACTGAAACCTTCGGCGAGTGATGTATAAAAGCCGGCGTGCTTGACCTGCAGATCAAATTTTCGACGATTGCCGACTCTGCTGCACGTCTCTCTCAAATTATTTGCCTTAATATATCGCGAAATAAAAATACGTGGAGAGCTGCGCTCAAATTTCGCATTAAGGAGTGTCGTAATCGTCGGTGAATTTTGTTGTCCTGCTACGTCTCAACCTTACTTAGCGTTTTTCCTCATTAAACGCAGCGAAGCACCTATCGAGCATCTTCAAAAGCGGCCGGGACCCCTGCGACAACTTCTACATGTTCGCCTGCGCTGACTGGAACGCTACGTCCAGCGACTCCCAGAAATACGAGAACGCTGACGACGCCTTAGCGGGCAGTATGGAGGACATGGCCAAGGCTGTTCTCAGCGGTAAAAATTACCTTACATTGATCTTTTGTTGGCCATATTTTCTAAGCAAAAAAAAAAATCATCAGCCCTTCCACTTCATTTAGGGGAAAATGAGGCATCCACCCAATCGTATCAATTGCTACAAAGGAAACCCATACGGATTCCACGAAAGAAAAGCCACCCAGTTGAAGGAAATTCATCCTAGTCCGGGACTCGAACCCGAGACCACCTCCTCTGCGGTGCAGCCGGTCTACCATCTGAGTTCATCAGGCGACTAGCAGATGGCAGGGCGAAGTCAAATTTGTTAATTTGACTTCCCAGTTCCCCAACGCCAATTACATCCTTTGTTACCATTTAAACTTCCCTGATATTGACAGGAAGAACTCAACCGCATCCTCATGACTATCCAAACACTTCCTTCAGTTAACCCTGTTGCTCTACCTTACTCAGACTGTCCACTCGCCCACTCGGGGCTCTAACATACTCGACCTTGTTCTGGTCTCAAACCCTGACTTAGTTTCATCCGTGTCCCTTGTCATGGAACTAAGCGATCACAAAGCCGTAACATTCCACCTATCTTTTACCATTAAAAAGGAACGGCCAATAAAATAATATATCAGGAGCTAAAACAAAGCCAACTTTTTTCCAATTAACTCCGAACTAGAATCTTTGTATGAATGTTTTCGTCAATGAGCTTGTTCACGATCAGTTAACAATAACTGGTTGCTGCTAAAACAGCAAATTCAATATCTAATTGATAAACACGTCCCTTTGATACGCATTCGAGGTGACCCAGGCAAGCCCTGGTATTCCAACTCGCTAAATATACTATCGCACAAGAAAAAAAAGATTGTATCTTGTCTCTGAGAAATCGTCCTCAGCATCTAAATGGAAGAAACACTCAGACTGCCTGCGCGAATATGCCTGTCTTTTGAGGCACTCGAACCGCAAATTTCATCATTAGGATCTAAAAAAATATCGTTATTGTTAACCCCATGAAATTTCGGAGCATTTTAAAACCACAGAATCGGTCCCACAACATTGCGCTTGTTTATCCAGACGGCTCTGACGTTCCACTTGATCAGCGGCCTAATGTCATGAATTCCTATTTCTCGTCTGTTTTCCCCTCCGAACCTGTTCATGATGTAGCGGCGCTGGCTGGACCAAACTTTGGTGCAGTGCCGCCGGTCGTCATCACACTTGAAGGCATTTTGTGCCTCATTAACAAATTAAAAACTTCGAGTGCTCCGGGACCTGACAATGTTCCTGCAAAATTCCTTAAAAGTACTAAGGACGTGTCCAGTCGCATCCAGCAGGTAGTTTTTGCGCAGTCCCTTTTAGAAGGTGAAATTCCGCACGACTGGAAGACTGGGAAAGTAACCCCGGTTTTCAAAAAGGGCAACTGCTCAGAGCGGTCAAATTATCGGTCTATATCGCTTACATGCGTTGCATACAAACTAACGGAACACATCATGTATTCCCACGTCGCCAGTCATGTCGATAATAATTCTTTCTTTTTCTGCAAGCAGCAGGGCTTTCGCCCCGGGTTATCACGTGAAATTGGAATGCATGTAACCGCACAAAAACAAGGGACAAAGAAGGAACACACAAGACAGGCGCGGAACTTCAACTAAGATTTACTCCGGGAAATCCCACATTTATACATGTATCATAATCACACTTGCTAATCATCAGACAACCATCACTTGACGTTGGCATGCGGGAGTGAGTGCCACAAATTTGCATGTAAATATTTCAACTCTTTTTCGCTCAGTGACACTGAAGAGCTGCTTACGCACCTGCCAGATTGCATAAGCAGCTCTTCAGTGTCATTGAGCAATAAAGAGTTCAAATATTTACATGCAAATTTGTGGCACTCACGCCTGCATGCCAACGTCGAGTGATGGTTGTCTGATGATTAGCAAGTGTGATTATGATACATGTATAAATGTGGGATTTCCCGGAGTAAATCTTAGTTGAAGTTTCGCGCCTGTCTTGTGTGTTTCTTCTTTGTCCCTTGTTCTTGTGCGGTTACATGATGCATTCCAATATCGACCACCAACTAGCCCGCCTATCCCTCTTAAATATCACGTGAAACACAATTATTCGAATTCACTACAGACCTTAACTTGAACTAGGATTCGTCTTTTCAGACCGATGTCATTTGCATTGATTTTTCAAAAGCATTTGATCACGTAGCTCATCGTCGTCTCATGGCCAAACCCGCTTACCTTGTCATGGATCAAAAGCTTTCTTTCAGCACGATCTCAGTTCACAGTCATTGTGGTAAGCTTTCAACAGCAGCACAAGTGGTATCCGGTGTCCCTCAGGGATCAGTTCTTGACCTGCTTCTCTTTTTTATCTTCATAAATGACTTGCCATCTGGAATAACGTCATCTATTCGCCTCTTTGCTGATGATTGCGTTGCACATCGTCGAATCTCAAACAGTAGTGATCAATCATTATTACAACGCGACCTCAACCTAATCGAAACGTGGTGTTCGCGCTTGTTGATGGAGCCTAATACCTCAAAGTGCAAATGCATGGTTGTTTCACGCAAAAGAACTAATCTGATCTTTCAGTATTCCCTTATTTCTACAGCTTTATCACATGCTAGCTTTTACCGATACCTACGCGTCCTCATTAACAGTAAACTAACATGGTCGGAGCATACCTCTAATGGTACAACTGATACCTCAATGTCGCTAGGTTACCTAAAAAGAACACTACGTCTGTCCCCCACTCACCCCCCCCCCCCCCCTTCCCAGAAATTAGAAAAATAGCCTACGAAACCTTAGTTAGGAGCAAACTCGAATATGCTTCTCCCATTTGGAGTCCATAAAAAGATTATTTAATTACCTCTCTCGAGTCGGTACAAAATCGTGCTGCTCGATTTATTTCATCAAACTATAATACACACGTCAGCGTAACCCACGTTAAATCATCTCTTGAACTACCCCCTTTAGCAGTAAGACGCAGAATCTCACGATTCAGCCTGTTTCATAAGCTTCTCGCCACCTCTTGAACTCCAACAGCGTCCAACGCCTTCATGATTCGACTCTTGCTTTCAACAAATCGTTTCTTCCAGCAGCCATTGAAAACTATGATTGATTTCCCAAAGCAGTTGCTGTTGAGAGAAATCCACAAAAATTCAGGCAGTCCTTAACTGAACGATTTGGTAAATAACTTGAACTGCGCATTCTATTTTTTCCTTTCTCGCGCAGTTTTTATGTTGCAGGCGTTGTCCAATAGAAGATATTGAGTTACATTATGCTTTGTATACTTTGACTTGTATTTCAATGTCTGGTTGGGTGTCATTCTCTTATTATAAAGTATCTCTTCGTTTGTTTACTTATTCCTAATTACTTGCTCCATCCCATCCTTGTGTTTTACGTTTTTTTTTTGCCTTAATTTTGTTTTCCCCTGCTCAGTACCGTACTTCATTATGGGTGAAACAATAATGGCAAAAGATTGTGCACTCTGTACTTGTAACGTAGTTGGCTCATTATTGATTCAATAACATTCGCTCCATTATATGTAATTTCAATACTGTTTCCCCATCCCCCTTGTGTAATGCTCTGTAAGGGTCCCTAAGGGTTAATAAATGATGATGATGAGAATGTTGATCTCCAGCAATTCATACGCAGCCGCGAGACGAAACCGGACGTGATCCTTTTACAGGAGACAAACCATCCGGTCAAACTAGCTGACTACAAAGCCATAGAGGCGACCGCGACGGAGAGCAGGCAAAGAAAGAAACGGGCTACACCCCGCGCGGCGGGTGGTGCGGTGCCGGTAGCGGTGGGGGCGCGCCGGCCGTCGCCACAGCCACGCCCGTCGCCGGTCGCCGCCGTGCTCGTTCGACGTAACGTCACTGTGGCGCAGCGCGAACTTTCCTGCGTAAAGCTACCTCACGTATTCGTAGAATTCTACGTGTTCGTGGGACTCCCGTCTGCTGCCAATACATGGGCTTCTCCGGGAGGGAAACGGACAGCCCCATGTTCGTTCGCTTGAATAAAGCTTTACTCCTTCCCAGTTTCATTCAGCTAATAAATTAGGAAGTATGCTCAATCGCAAGTTACAAACAAACGTTTTGTTTCGTGCACTCCTTTGGACTGAATCCCGGTCAACGCATGTCATCGCTCGCGTTGAGGCTCGGTTTAACGCCCACCTGCGTCTAAACGGCGCTCCGTCGCAGCTGCGTCAAACAACATCTGCGTTTTTAGGGTGGCGTCGTAAAAGCCCTTCTGTGGTAGCTCTGTGCACGTATGGCGTGCTGCGGGACGTAGTGCTCGCCTGATAAGACGACCAAGGGGAAAATCTGGTACCATTGCGCTACGCCATTCGCATTGGGAAGGCCACGCATGATCCGTACACCTGAAGAGCAGCGTCTCTACGATGAGCGACGTCGGGAGCAGCAGCGGGAGGTGGACCGTCGACATCGTGCCGACCTGGCGGCCCTAGAAGCAGAGAGTGTGCGCGAAGTGGCGCGTAAGCGACGAGCAAGAGCCGACGACGCCGAGAGTACAGCAAAAAGTCAACGGCTGCACCAAGGCATGGTGCTGGGATGCGACGACGCATACGCAAGGTTCCAGAGATACTTTCTCGATCGCAACTTTAGAGCAAGCTGTCGAGTATGTGATCGAATGTGGTAATGTAGAGGCCGCGTTTCTGCGGGTATAGCCATTAAAGGGGTACGAGCCATTCATTGTCTTATGTGATAGACACATTTAATAACAGAGGTGATACGCGAATGTGTTTGCGCAGCTATCATTACGATGACCACCGATCAGGACAATAAATACGTTCGCAACTTCGTTCAAAATTCTGTGTCACCTCCGCGTCGTGCGCCAAGCAGCTTCTCTGGTCATGCATCTGGTGGCGCTACCGGTAGCCTGAATGGATGTTTGGTTGCTATGAGCTTCCCCTTTGAGGCGGCAAAGTTACTCACAGCAGGTTTTCTTTCCCATTGCCGCCACCTATGAGATTGTCTCAGCCTCTCTGACTTTGCGTTTGACGTTTCTGAGCACAGCTATTAACGCCCGTTCCTGCGGCGAGCGTCGGCGTCGGCGGCGTAACCGAGCTATAACCGAGCGAACAAGCGCAGCAAAAAATGAAAGAGCGAACTCGGAGCGAGAGATGAAAGAAGGGAGCTGCGAATGGTGGAGACCAATGAGAGCGGCCCCTTCAGTGACGTGCGCCCAGGAAACTGGTGTCATGCTGACCAACCCGGCCCCTCGTTTCGTACTATCGTCTGCTGGTGTCCCCTGTCGCTTGCGCTTGTTTTGTTTGCTTGGTAAGGTATCGTTCGCCCTTGTTTCGACTGGCATGGTTTGCGATTTTGGTAATCTGATTGTATGCGCTAAGCGAAATGTTTAGTACTTTCTGGAAGCCACGCGGGCACCAGGCATTGTACTGAAACCTTTGACGAGTCATGTATGAAAGCCGACGTGCTTGACCTGCGGATCGGACTTCCGACGATCGCCGACTCTGACCGCCGCTATCGTTGTGCCTGACTGTTACTTGTCTTGCCAGGCACAAGTTCGGCCAATAAAGAGTTAAATTTATAACTCCCATTTTCGACAATGTGTCGTTCTGCAGTGCCACTCCCACGTGACACTATATCATTACACAAAATAGCTTATGCAATAGCTTCTTCCATGGGTTTCTGAACGATAAGGAACGCAACCTTTGGAAGTGCTTCGCCTGCCGCAGCTGCTAAACTAGCGGCCTCAACAGAGGCTGAGAGCCACCGCCGAAAGGACCATGTCGTTCAGAATCAAATTATTTGCCACTATATATGGCGAATTCAAAACATCTCAATATCTGCGCTCAAATTCGCATTAGGGATTATTGTAATAGTCGATGATTTGTTTGTTGCCGTGTTGCCCGCTACGCCGGTAAATTCATTCTACATTGTCGCGAACTGTCTGATATTCGCCTGTCTTGTAAGCTTTTTCTCTATTGGTTCAAACACAGTTTCCTTAATTCTTGGTCCTAGCTCATTATTTAGCCTAACGGGAACCTTGTCTAACCCTGTGGTCATTGGGCTCAGGAATATTGTCTTGGGCTTTCTTCCAGATGAAGTTTGTCAGCACCAGTTCCTTTTCCGTCTAGTTCTCGTTCATGACCTTTTTTTTTTCAGAAACCACCTCGCCATTTCCTTGAAATAATTCGGCCGCTATTTTTTGCATGTAAGGTAATGGCGCGTTCCCTTCCCGTTTGTTGTCATCTTTGTCTTGAATAAATTGTATTGTACCAATCGTTCAGGATAAAATGTTATTGTGGTTCCGATGTATTCTAAGTGTGGGCCTTCTTTTTCTCATGGACGTCTGACAACTAACGTTCTCTTTCATCTTTTTCTTTGCTTGAACCAGTATTTTAACCATAGTTAATTATTTCTCCCTGTATATTTCATATTTTCTGATTCTTTATGGACCGGCAACTACGCTTTTTTTGCCTGCCTATGCTCTCGGGATGCTTTCTGTCGATCATGCTCAGTGATGATGATGATGATGATGGCGATGACTTATTCGCATCCGCTTTGAAACGACGCGTTGTCAAATTGTCACCTAGCTTGCTTCACTTACTCGGGTATGCTACACACGCATTTCATGAAAGCATGTTTTTCTGTAAATCCCTAATCTTTTTCTCTTCCTCAAAGCTTCTCCATCTACCTCGCACCACTGCATATGCCTGTAACGGATCCGGTCATACCAATCTGTTCCCTGCTTCTATTCCACCAATATCTTAAAGTGTCTAACGTATCTCTACTGCTTACCAGTTGATGCTTCTGTCCACTTTAAATCCAAGCGCTTCTGGAAGGTGTACGTTATCTAAGGGTCTCATTGCGGGAATCTCTTCGCATTTAATTAGGTGATAATGATTATTATTTAATGACCTCCCCTTTGAAAAGGGGCGGTGACACATGTTCATTTTGGCCGGTTGATTTAATTAGGTAAGGTGTATATGATATTTATCTAGGATGTTTGTAAAGATCTCCCCAATTTTTTCTTAAAAATCTACTTTGCACCACTAGCTATGACTCTAAGACATCTGGTCGCGTCACTCTCTTCCCTGCTATTTTGCCACCAATACTGTCAATGTGTCTTGCGTACCTCGACATCTAACCGGCTGACGCGTCCGTCCACTTCAATCTCAAGTGCTTCTGGAAGGTGTACGTTACCTACGGTTCTCACTGGGTGAATTCCTTCGCATTCCATTATCATGTGCTGTGTGATCTCCTGATTTTTTGCTGGACCATACACATGCCTCATCTAGTTCCGAATATTTGCTCCGGTATGCTTTTGTCATACGACAACCGGCTCGAACCTCAAATAACAATGTGTTGTGTTATCTTACATATTTTCTCTTCCAATTTTTTTCTTCTCGTTCTTGTACATCTCCATGGTCCTTTTTGTTTCCACTTTTTTCATCCAGTTAACTGTCTGTGTTTCTATCACTTTCTTTCTGATGACTCCTGGTTGTCTCTTTACAGGTTCATTTGCTCTGTACTCGGTTGCCAACTTTCTTGACCTCTTCTTCCATTCTGTGTCCACGCTTTTCAACTAGAGATGCTTGTGCACTTCAGCTGCCCATTTATTTTATTCCATGTCCCTCAGTATTTATTCAAAAGTTATTTTGCGCTATACTTCCCTCACTTCGAAAGAGGCCCAACGCATGTCACGCTGAACGGCCTCATTGGTGCTTTTACCGTGGACTCCCACAGCCAACCGCCCTGCCACTCTTTGATGGACTTCAAATGTCGACAAGGTACCAGATTTAAGGCATATAATGGCATCTGTAAACGTAATTATCACAAGCAGGATTACTCCTTTCCAGATTCCACGCAGCCCCTCATACTTATCGTGACCCCACAGTGCTCTGTGTTTCCTTAGTGCAGCATTGCACTTCCCCTTTATTTTCAGGTTCTCTTGGTGAGTGCTTGAGTAATTCTTTCCTTCGCTTATGTCTACGCCGAGGTATTTATATTCCATGACTATAGGTATTTTTTGCTGTTGAATTGGCATCACATCTATGCATTAAATATCATAATCCCCGACGTCTCTTAGCTAAACTTGAGGCCTCGATTTGTCACTGCGTTGCCGCAATTCGCAAGTGTCTGTAAATATGTTATATTCCCCGCTAGTAGCAGTATGTCTTCATACATCAGCCCAGGGAACTTCTGTTGCACCAACTGTCCATTACGCAAGATGTACAGATGTTATGAGCACCCCCTTTGGAACGCAGTGGTGGGTTGCGCCACCAAGCTCTTGCTATTATACTGCCCAATGTCTTACCAAGGTTAAAAAGGAAAAAAAAAACTCACGATGAACTTCTATTTCTGATTTTCTGAACCCTTATTGTGAACTTTGTTATTGTACGTCTCCGTTTTTTGTCATTTCCCTACTTTTCTTCCACTAATCTTCCAATCACTTCTTACTAATCTCTACTGCGGACACGTTTACTTGCCCCTGCTCTCGCTGAACCCAAAGGTTTTGCCGCAGCAAGCACGTGCTGCTTCTTCCTTCTTATATCTTGCAATATAGGTGCGTTTTCTAAGGTATCCTGATCTCGCTTCGAAAGTAATGAGCTTTCCTTTCAGTTATCACAATTTTTTTTTTCCTGATTGCGTTTTTTTCACCTAAATAATTACTCATGGCAGATTTATTTTCCATTGCCGCCACCCATGAGAATATTTCAGCCTCTCTGACTTTTCGCTTGACGTTGTTTGTTGCTGTGCTGTTCACCCTACAGGCCGCTTACATGGTGGTCAACTTCCTAGTTCTCTTTTTCAACCGTGAGTCAATGTTTTTCCTGTACAAATACCTCAACACTCTCCTAGCGCATTTACATTCGTTCATATTCCTCGGGCGTTCTTCATAATCAAGTTTACTGTGACCGTCCCTCACTTCAAACTTGTCCAGCGCATATCAACCTGCACAGCTTCATTTGTAATCTTTCCGTAAGCGCCCAATGCGAGGCGTCCCGCTGACCTTTGGTTGCCATCGAGTCCTGCTGGTACCCCTGATTTCAAGCAAACAACCGCATTTTCAAAAGTAAGTCCTGGAACCATTACACCTTTCCACATACCCCGGAGCACCTCGTACGTATTGTATCCCCATAGCGCTCTGTGCTTCATTATGGCTGCATTTCTCTTCCACATTACTGCTATTGTGTTTTCCTTTGTTTCCATATATCTGTTGACTTCATTTATCCATATACGAAGGTATTTATATGCTTTTTCTCGAGGTATTTCGGGTAAGATATACGCATGGATGGATAGATGGATGGATGCTATGAGCGTCCCCTTTGGAACATGGTGGCGGGTTGCCCCACCAAGCTCTTGTTATTATATTACCTAATGTCCTACCCATGTTAAAAAGAAAATGGGGAAAAAATATCCCACGATGAATTCCCATTGTCAAATTCCTGAATCACTATTGTGAACTTTTTTTGTGCACGCCTCCGTTGTTTGTCGTTGGATAGATGGCTGGATGGATGGATGGATGTTATGAACATGGATACGCATGTGCGGAGGCGAGCGCCATCTGATGGTGGTGCAAGAAAGTCAGCAGCGCGGGTGGCGCGCGTACTCCGCTGTGATTAGTTGAGGTATTCGGTGAGGCCGCAGAGCGTACGGTAACGAAATAAGCGAGGTCTTCGTTTAAAAGAAAATCGCTGCATGTCGTCACATGCTCAGGTGAGTAGGTTAAGTGTAGGTGAGCAGGAGAAACAAGGCATGATCAGATTGGGAATAAACTGTGAAGAGTAGGGTTTGTGTCCTCTAAACTAAAATACAGCTCGGAAATTGCGGTAGCTATAAGTGTGATAATAGACCATCGAATCAAACTGTCGCTGCTTGTCTCTGGTCACTCTTCGGCATACACCATTCAGGCTTCTTGACATGCCTCACGGGGACTAGTTAAATTATGCAGCAAGCCACAATCATCCACTACCCTGCCTGTAAGCGAATGCAATATGGCCCACAGTTCATTCCTGAAGGACAACGTTGAAGAACATGGGATATTTTCTGTTATCTAGCACGACAGCATTACAAAAAAAAAAACAAAGCCGGGGAGTGAAACTGCATTATCCAGGCGGTAAAATAAACTAACGTGCAGTATGAGTATTTCTGCATGTAAAGAGACTTCTTGTCAGGACATGTAGAGCGTCCACAGAATGTCCAGTTGCTTCCCGTGATTTACCGTGCTACCTTCTTTTTTTTAATGTCACACATCATTTGCCTATCCTCCCGGATTCGGTGTGGCTACTGTGGGCAGCTGGGTCGGTCAGTATCTCTGCAGATATATTTGTCACTATAGATACGAAATTTATAGGTACGAGGAATGCAAGTTCCAGCGAATGGCTTTAGAAATCCTTTGCGTACGGATCTATAATGTAGGGCCAGTAAGCACACTTCTGTTTTGTGTAACATAGCAATAAATTCCAAACTAAAGCTTGAGCATATATTGTCTGGTGACAGGCATCTCTGAACCACATAGACCAGTAAATAGAATAGCAGAATATACCCAACACCTTCTTTGATTTACTTGATTTTCTGTATTTTGCCAGCCTGGATGTACAATTGGATGTGTGCCAATTCTTGGTGAATCCTGCAGAATGCGTGTGTCCCACTTTGACACATCTACGTAATCTTTATACGAAGCTGTGTATGTGTCCTGCTTCTCTGTGCACCCGCCATGCTGATGCAATTGGTCTTCTTTTTCCGCTGCTAAGCCCGATGGCGCAAATTCAAATCCCGGCCGTGGCTGCCGCATTTCAAGATGGGTGACATCCGAAAACGCCTGTGCGCCGGCAGTGCATTGGGTTCCCGGTAATGAATTCCAGGTGGTAAAATTAATCCTGAGCCCTCAACTACGGCTTGCCTCATAATCATATCGTGGTTTTGATGCGTAAAATATCATAATTTCTTTTTATGTTTTACTTTTCCTTGTATATGCCCATCATCGCCATTCTTCCGTCATGGCGCGCTAAAAATGTTGCAACCTTTTTGCTGGATAAACGAAGGCTTCGTATGAGATTTCACGTTGCGTTAAATGATCAAATGAAACCAAATAGCACGCATCACGGTTTGATATAAATAATTTAGTTAACCGCGTCAATAATGCTTTGCTTCGCACAGATTTCCACATATGCGTTGGAGCTCCTAAATATTTTACGCAATAGTTCTGCGGAAACCCGCAAGGTGAAGGGAAATAATTATTAAAGGGAGAATGACACATCCACCCAAACATAGCTAAGTGCTACAAAGGAAACCCATACGGATTCCTCGAAAGAAAAGCATCGCGGTTGAAGAAAAATTCGTCTTGGTCCGATACTCGAACCCGGGACTACCGCCTTTCCAGGGCAGCCGCTGTACCATCTGAGCTGACCATGCGGCAAGCAGATGGCAGGCGAAGTCGAATTTATCAAGAAATCAAAAGCAAAGGCAAGAGTTTGACAAACTCTTGCCTTTTAGAAAACAAGAAAGTATGTCTTACAAAAACTATTTTGACAAACTGAACTCAATTTTACAGAAATGTAGGGAAATCTAGGGAACATCTTTACCCTATTTAGATGAAAACTGGCTTCGGAGGTTCGCAGCACTGCAGTGAATTTATGTGTGTTTTTCGCAAACAATTTCGGCATCACCCCAGCACCAGGCACTGATGTACAGTTTTAAGCGGGCTTTGAGCACCGGGCGAATGCTTATTGCTGAAGTTTTGCGAAGGTCTAAATTTTTCGCTTTCAGAAAAAAGTTTCTTTGTTGGCCATGTACCTCATGCTAAAAACTGGTGCCAGATGATTCAATCTCGCTTGCACGTGAAATTGATTAGTTGACGCAGCCATTTAAAATGCTGCGTTTAACGTACGTGTGTTTTTGTATTTTGTAGGTGTACTTGTATTTACGAAAACATGATTGTAAAGGTATTTTTTCTGGAGCAAGCTGTTTTAGGCGTTTCCTGACATACTTTACAACACGTTTATAGGCACGACGTGTTCTCAGATTATTACGCAATGAAAAGCTCATGTTTTCAACTAACGATGTGCCGTTGCTTCCGTCGAACTAGAGTTTACTGTTTTAATTCGGAAGCGTCATTTCGTCACGTTTAATTGAGAGGCGACTACTAAAATAAGGCCATTAAAGTGCGAGTCATCGAAGGGGCCGCGCAGCACCGACAAAAGACCAAGGCGCGAGTTCGTGAGCCAGCCTGTCCTCGTCTTCTTCTGCGGGCAAGTGGCCCAAGCGCGCGGAGCAAGAGCGTGGCATGACCCCTCCTTCCAGAAGAGCATTCACTCGATGCTAAAAAAATCGCTCACGGCCAGAGAGACTTGACCCAGGACAAACGCAATGGTCCAAAATCCATGACTGTTATTGTGTGCGATATGGTTCTAGCCGCACGACGTGCTCAATCTCGGGCGGCGGTTGTCGGCGTCTTGCTGGCTGGGTGCCATCCCGAAGAACTTCATAGTTGAGGTCACTCATTCGGCGAAGCACTTCGTAAGGGCCGAAGTACCGGCTAAGAAGCTTTTCCGAAAGGCCTTTATAGCGTACGGGGGTCCAAACTAACACTTGGTCACCCAGTTGGTAGTCAACATGTCGGTGGAGGAGGTTGTAGTGGCGCGCGTCAATACACTGTGTTTTCCTGGTGTTCACGCGAGTCAGTTGGCGTGCTTCCTCGGCATGCTGCACAAAACGCTCGGCGTTTTCATCAAGACTGTCAGAATTGTCACATGGTAATATGGCTTCTAACATTGTCTGAACTTCACGACCGTAAACTAGAGAAAACGGCTTGAAGCGTATGGTCTCTTGTGTAGCAGCATTGTACGCAAACTTGACGTACGGTAGTACCTCGTCCCACGTCTTATGCTGCGCGTCTGTGTGCATCGACATCATGTCGGTCATCGTTCTGTTAGGCCTTTCGGTCAAGCCATTTGCTTGCGGATGATAGGCACTTGTCTTTCGGTGCGGGGTGTAACTCAGTTGATAAACTTCTTCCAATAGCCTTGCCGTAAGCGCCGTCTCTATCTGTGATGACACAGGTTTGGGCGCCATCACGTAGTACAATGTTCTGTACAAAAAACTGTGCAACCTCAGAAGCTGTGCCTTTAGGAAGATCCTTTGTTTCAGCATTGCGGGTTAAATAGTCTGTGGCGATGATGATCCACTTGTTTCCAGAAGCAGGTCCACGCCGACTTTATCGAAAGGAGCTCGAGGTGGCTCGATGGGAAGCAGCAGTCCCGCAGGTTTCACATTAGGCGACTTTCGGCACTGGCATTCATGGCAGGCTTCGACGTATTTTTTAGCAGTACTGGCGAGTTTCGGCCAGTAGTAAGATTTCCGTGCCCTATCAAGAGTTCGAGTGAAACCCAAGTTGCCAGACGCAGGCTCGTCGTGACATGCGAACAGAATTTTGTCACGATGCTTTGTTAGTACGACCAAAAGATAGGTTTTATTGCTGGAAGCAGAATTCTTCTTGTATAAGATTCTTCTTTTATAACAAAGCAAAGACAATCCGCGAGCAATATGTTGGGACAAACGTACGTTGCGTCCTTCTATATGTTCAATGGTAGGTCGTAATCCACAATCTGCTCGCTGCCGTGTAGATACGTCTGCCTCGCTTACGACCCTGAGAAAATCGCTGTCATCTTCGGTGTAATGATCGGCAGGTTCAACAGGCGCACGCGACAATGTGTCGGCATCGTCATGTCTGTGGCCTGACTTGTACGCAATTGTCATGTCGTATTCCTGCAGGCGCAGTCTCCGCCGTGCCAGTCGTTTAGAAGGGCCTCTTAGGATTGCCAGTCAGCATAAGGAGTGATGATCCTTCACGACCCGGAATGGGTGGCCATAGAAATAAGGTCGAGACTTTGCAAGTGCCCATTCGACGGCAGAACACACTTCGTGCGTGGTAGTGTAATTGGACTCAGGTCGTGATAGGGTGCTACTGACGTATGCTGTGACCATTTCGCCGTTCTGCTGCCGCTGTACGAGCACTGCAACCAGACCGACGTTACTTTCGTCGGTATGAGTTTCCGTTGCGCCTTCCTCGTCTAATGCCCAAGAACCGGGGGCGATGCCAGACGGTGTAGATGATCAGTTAAAGCCGCTTCCAGTTCAGAGCTCCACATCAACGACGTGTCGTCTCTAGTGAGACGAGTAAGTTGTTCGGCAGTTTTAGAAAAATTGCGTATAAAGCGCCGGTAGTATCGCACAATCCCAGGAAACGTCGAACACTTTTCTTGTCGGTAGAAGTTGGGAAAGCAGCTATAGCGGATGTTTTCTCGAGATCGGGACGGACGCCTTCCGCGCTCACGACATGTGCAAGGAACTTCAGTTCTTCATAACCAAAGTGACATTTCTGAGGCTTTAAGGTGACGTTGGCCGATCGGATTGCTTCGGGTATTTGCCGCAGTCGCTTGAGATGTTCGGAAAACCTGCCTGAACATACGGGCACATTATCCAGGTAGATAGACAGGTTTTCCATTTTAGGTCGTCTAGCACAGTGTCTATCATCCGTTGGAAAGTTGCCGGAGCAGAGCACAACCGGAACAGAAGTAATCGGAACTCGTAGATCCATCCGGAGTGAGAAAGGCTGTTTTCTTCCGGTCACGGTCGTCTACCTAAATCTGCCAGTACCCCTTCTTCAAGTCATGGGAGGAAAAATACTTTGCTCGCGATAGTCGTTCGAAAGAGTCATCTATGCGCGGCAACAGATAGACGTCTTTCCACGTGACATTGTTGAGTTTTCTGTAATCGACACAGAAGCGGAGAGTGCCGTCCTTGAACTTTACCCGGACAATCGGTGACGATCACGGAGTGCTTGAAGGTTGGATGATGCCATCATCAATCATCTCCTTGACTTGTTGTTGAATTACTTCGCGTTCTTTCTGCGAAGCACGATATGGCTGTTGGTGAATAGGACGTGCATCGTCATAAGTAATTATCCTGTGCTGCGTGATTGGCGTCTGACCTACTTTTGACGATCGAGCGAAGCAGTCCTTGAATTTACTCAACAGTCCTCGCAGTACCTCTTTATTGTCCTCCGAGAGCTCGTTGTTGATGTAGATATTTGTAAAGCCTTCTTCATCGCTGCCGCTTTCTTAGTTAGTGATCAAGACATCAGCTTCTCCATCGCTAACGTCAATGATTTGTCGAGCCACGCTTATTTCGAGGGTAAGTAGAAGGGAGACGTTGCACTGTGCGAGTACTTCGCCTTCGCATGTGCCCTCGGACGTTACCGGAATCATTATACCAGCACGATATGATACTGTGACCCTGTCATCGGAAATTAGTAGAGTGGCTCTATGGCGGCAGGCATCTGGTGTCGTCGCTTTCTTTGTAGCGAAAGAAATACAATGTCGGCGGAGGTCGATGATGGCGCCATACTCTCGAAGAAAATACATTCCAATTATCAATTCACGGGAGAATTTTCGGAGAACAAGGGAACTGATCGGAAACGTAGAGTTTTGAATTTGTACCCGAGAAGTGCGCACAGCAAGTGGTTTGACGACATGTCCGCCAGTTGTCTGTACGTGCGTCCCTGATCAAGGCGTAACGTCTTTCTTTTAAACTGCTTGCCAATTTTCCGCTGATAAACGAGTAGTCAGCGCCAGTGTCTAATAAAGCAGTAACATTTCGAACGTCGATCTGCACGGGTGTGCTCATTAAAAAGTTGTCTCCAGCCTGAGAAACCGGTGTCGTCAAGTCTCCGTCGGTCTGAGGTGGCGTCGATTGGAGATCCTCCGCACGTCGAGTGTCAGCGGCTTCGCCTAAAAAGGTCGCTGACGTTAGTTTTCTAGGCCAGGGCTCAGAGAGCATCCTTGCGACATCCGACCTGTACCTCTCGAATAGGTTGGTCGTGGTGACACGCTGATTCGCTCATGGTATGAGGTGTCGCGGGCGACGGGACGGTGCCTCTTTAAACGTCAGCTTAAATTGTGCGTCGAGGTTCACTAGGAGTCGTGAACGCCTGAAGTGGTGGAGCGGCCGGAAGTGCTACTTCGTAACGTGGTGTACCGAGCGCGTGTTGCACTTCATTACTCACGATGCTAGCCATGAGGTTGGCTGGAGGCTGCTGCACCTGATGCAACTGTCGCAGCTCTTCGCGGACTACCGATCGAATAATCTCGCGAAGCGACTCGACGTCACTCGTGAGAGCTCCTAGAACACTGGAAGCAGAGGAGAGATTTATTTGCCGATCGTTCTGGTGTGAGCGCTGGTGCAGTGCTTTCTCCAGACTTCACTGAGAAACTCCGCAACCATTTGGGGTGGACTACGAACGAGTCCACCAAAAGGCTGCTCTTTCACGCCTCGCATCAAGCGACGCAACTTCGTGTCTTCCGACATGGTAGCGTCAGCTCGCTTGAGGAGACGCACCATGTCTTCTACGTACATAGCCACACTATCATTGGGTTTTTGAATGCGAGACTGGAGTGCCCATTCTGCTCGTTCCCAGCTATTGGAGCTGGCGTAGGTGTCCAACAGGCTGCGACAGAACTCGCGCCATGATTTCTGAACAACTTCGCGGTTCTGAAACCACGTGCGAGCACCATCTAAAAGGCTGAAGTAGATGTTTAGGAGCTTCGATTCGTCGTCCCATCCATTGAGCTCCACTACGTGCTCGAAGTCCGCGAGCCACTCTTCCACGTCTTCGAGAAGGTCGCCATGGAAGGGACTGGACATGCACGGTTATTGCAGCGTGTAATGAGGAGGTACTGGAGCAGCCGTTCGCAGGATTAGTTGTGGTAGTATGAAATGTAGCATCCATACCTGCCATCGTTGTCGTTGTCCTCGCAGGTAGAAGCTCAAACTTAGGGAACAATCCGTGGATTCTCCGGCTGACGCGGTTTACGGGCGTGAACTTCGGTATCGGTCTGGCATTCCTGCTGCTAGGAGGGGTCTGTTGCATGGATCGAGAATACCCAGCATCTCCACCAGAAAGATGTCACGTTTAATTGACAGGCGACTTCTTAAAGAGGCCGTTAAAGTCCGCGCCGTCGAAGGGGCAGCGCAGCACCGACGAAAGACCAAGGTGCGAGCTCGCAAGATAGCACGTCCTCGTGACAATATGCCACATGACGCGAAAATACGACGTTGTAGTCGGGGGCGTTACAAAATGATGGTGTCGAAAAACAGCCGGCGGCATAGAGTAAAAACACGTCAAAGAATGCTCTGATCAACGTCAAATTTCTCAAAGATGTCCTTGTAAACAAAGTAAATTATTTGCTTTGAAAAGAAACTTTTGTAAATTTCGCTCTCGGTCGGAATCGAGGCTGGGCCTGCGGGTTCGGAAACGAGCACGCTTCACCCACTGTGGCTCCGCGGCTCTGGTTGACTAAAGGTTAGCCTAGTGCGTGCGTCGTTGGGCACGTCACGTCGCAGCCATCTGGCTGTCTAAACGTGTGGCTTAGTGCTTGTGTCATTGAGCACGTGACTGCGCAGCCAATGGGAGGAGGTGGCGCCATGTCACGAGTGTATAAATATAAAAGCTTATAATGCCCATTTGAAAGCCTCTGAGCGGTCCTTCGATTTATGAACTTCTCGGCATTAGCGAGCGCGTCTAGATGTTTGGCGCATTTTCATTTGGCCTTACCGGAGCACAGTTATGCAGGGGAGAGCTTGCACCTACAAGGAAAGCGCAGAAAAAGAAACATTTATGAAAGAAACTATAATGCTTTCGCATTCCCACACGTAAGCAGCCTTAAGTGTCTCGGCCCAAGTTTTTTTTTTTTGTGTGTGAAAGTACGATCACGTTTACGGGAAACATCTGATATAATGCCAAATGTACACAGCAGAAATGATTGGCTGTTGAGAAACCTACTGGAGCACACAAGGAAGGAATCATTGCAGCATAGCAATACCGTAAAAACAAACCATGAACTAAGGTTTTGACACTGCGCCTCTATCCGTGTTTATGACGTGCCCTACGTTTCCGTAGCGTTAAAATGCTGTCCTGTGCCACTGTGCCCCCTCTTATATGTGGCTAATGAGAGATATGGGATAGTGCTAGCTTGCAATTGAATTTTTTTAGTTAGATACCCTTCTTGTTTCTTGCGTCTACCACTGTCGACGACAGCGTAAATGTTACCGATCAACCTCTATAAATTTATGACGGCTTGCAACGTGAACATTCGTGATAATCGAAACAATTTTTGTATGTTGTCCTTGCCTACAGGAAAGTCCACCCCTGAGCTGATGCCATTGTTCAACCTGTGGACGGCATGCATGCAACCAGGTAACTCCCTGAGGAAATAACCAAATCTCAGGAATTCTGGCATTGGGTTTGGCTTTCTGTTTCGGAGATTATATTTGCTCTCAGTTCTTTGTGCAATTGGGACTCAAGTACGTTTCAGCTATTACCTTGTTTCATTTGGTACCTTTGTTTATCACTTGTTTGAAATCAGTAAGAATAAGTTTTAATTCATTGTTTCATGTGACCTGAGAAAAATACTTGTTCTTGGGTCTACGTGCACTGAAAGGGAAACGTGAGCGATTTGAACTTAGGGTGTAAACGTGAGATATTTTTGAAAGATATTTTGACTTTTGATTGGCTTTAGAAAGTTGGTTCACTGTGCACTTAGTGAATAACGCACCTCTGACAATTTGCTTTTCTTCCTAGTACTCACTTAAAGCACTACCTTTCTTCTGGTCATAGTTACTCTGTGCAAGGCGAATTTGACAACTAATCTTTACCGGAAACCCACAGAATCGGCCACACTACCTCCGCTTCAATAGTAGTCATATGAAACGCAATAAAACAAGTACATCATATGGCCAGACAGTTAATTTTAAAGGAATCTGTTCTGATGGCAGCCAATTTAACCGTAAATGTTATCAACTTCGATGCGCACTCACAAAACAAAAGTATTCATGGAAAATAACTACAGATGTCATTCAACGCGCTGCAGGCCGCGACCGCTCGCAGCTGCTGAATACTAAAAAAAATCCCAAGAAAGTTCACTACTAGTCTAATTTTGACAGCTTTGGAATCAGGTCAAAATGTTAACCATATTTAAGTAAGCTACATTAACACTTTACCACAAACCTAACGCCCTAAATATGTCTTCCCGCACCAACATGAAGTTATCTACCGAAGATCGCAAAGCCTTCGTGAATTACTCACCTCATCTAAAACCATGTCATCAGATCACGCAGGTTGTCATCGCTGTAGTAAATTGCACTGCAAAGTTCGTGCGCACATGACAACATCGAAAACTGTTACCAGCACGCCTCTAAACTATTTCCTAACAATTAACAGTGACCTCACGTGTGACAACGCTGTTCTGCCTTCTGGAGTGTTCAACATGCAAAATGATGAGGAAAACGAGAACAAAGTAAAAGCGGGAGCCAACGTTTCTAAAAGTGGACTCGTCTTTTTCAAGGCGACATTTAAGGCGACCACTAATTGGAGACAGTCACTACAAGTACATAAGCGTACACTTCCCGCCAGGCCAACACTCACCACACATTAGCTTTAAGAGCGGCGCCACTACACACACCATCCGAAACTTCATTGCCCCGCCGCAGTGCAGCACATTACACATTTCGTCATTCACTGCGGGAATAATGACCTTTGCCATGACACCGGTGACAACGCAATTAAGGCCATGAAAACGCTCATTATCGATTTACATATCAGCAGACCAATCGCAGAAATCACTTTGACAACACCACTTCCCAGGATCGCAAACAAACACAGGCCATTTATTCAACAATCAGAGACACTAGTAGCTCACACACATAGGGACCCGTAAAATCAATCATTTTCTTCTGGACATTGGAAACCAACACCAAATCGTCGATGTCATCCACCACGCTGAAATACAGCAGGACCCGGATATTTTGCTCGCCCGGGACGGACTACACCCCAATTTGTGTGGCGTCAAGGTAATTGCTAACAACATCAAGTGCAGGCTCAGGAACTCATTTAAATCGAAGCAACCAACAGCGGCAGTTAGACCTCCGTCCCACTTAGCTACAGCACCGAAACACACGCCTGAAATCTTCCACGCCAGCTCGCACGCACGTTCCACCAAAGCTAGCACCTAAGAAGCATCTACACATACGGTGGACGCGGAACCAAGACCACCTGAACAACATCCGCTCACACGGAAGCCCACAACTAAGCGTGTAGCCTTCACGCGTACACTAATAAGTAGACAAATACACAGACAGACATCGGCCGGTACAGACTTCGACAAGAAAATAAGGCGTAAAAAGACACCACCTGAAGATGACTCGCCCCGGAGGTCTGCCCAAACCAAACAGTAATGACTGCCATGCATTACGGATAGCACACGCAACAACAAATCTTGCACTTACCTCCAATCCCACAAACTCGCCGCCAAACAAACAAATTACAGATTTCACCTAAAAGCTTATACTAGCTGCATTAAGCAGAAGAAAATCCCAAAAGGTCTCAGAATTGAACTTAGATGTGCCCACGGATCTTTACACTCCAGGCTATTATTGAAGTGGAATGGTGTCCTAAAAAATGCAGCGCTCTCTTTATTTGATATTCTAGAAGAACACTGCAAGGACCAACTTACGATAATTACTAATCAGCTCTACAGCATAAACTTACCTGAACCAGAAAAAAAAGAACTTGAACAATTAGTCGAAACTAGGGAGGAAATTACTAGATAAATACCAGCACAATGGTATTAGAGCTGCAGCTCCACCCAAGAAAACCAGTGCAACCCCTACAGCACATAGATCCAGTGATAGTGCTACAAGCGAGCATCCAGAGCACTTCAAACCAAGTAGCTAGGCATATCCGACAGTCTAAGCCCTGCTGAATTTGATCTCCTGAAACATATGTCGCCTTGAAAAAGACATGTCCACTTGTCGAAACGTTGGCTCCCGCATTTACCTTGTTCTAGTTTCGCTCATCGTCTTGAATTTCCGTCTCCCACCTTCAGCACGTTTGCCCAACATGCAAAATGCAACATATGAGCCTAAGAAGCTAGTCTTAGCTTGATGCCGACAACCACGTGCCCATGCTTCTTGAACTAAGGGCGATATGACCGGTAGCGGTGGCTGAGAAAAGCTAACGCGATCGTCTGACCAAATGGTCTACCGCTTGCGAAACCACTGTAGCCACGCTTTATGACGATGCCAAAGTGCTACACCAGTACATGAGTTATGGCAGCGTGCCGCGCCTATTTTCTAATTTTTTTTATTTGTTGTGGTGGAATTAGGATCAATGTACGACTATACAAAACTTGTATCTCCTATGCTTCAAGGCCTTTTCCAGGCACCGCTTTGGCATTGTAGCAGTCAGCGACGACTTCTTGGCGCAAGCACGGGCACCAGTCAAAATAAATTCTGCCTACCGTGTTGTGCTGAACAAAGCATGCGTTCACATGGACATGCTATGCGGCGAACATGCTATGCTTACGTCAGAACACCGCAGCAAACTCATTGAGACTAGTAGCAGAGACTGCGCGGCCGACAAACTTGCTAGGCGTGTCCTGTGGTCGCCCGCACGTCTACCTTTCAGGATGGTGGCGGAAACCGAATGGGCGGTTAGGGTTGTCGGCATTATGCAAGATGTCTTTACCCCTGCCACACGGGCATCCACAGACTCCCTTCAATACCGTAAATACAGAACTTCGTAAACGAATTTTATATCACAACATACATAGCACTTAACGAGCTTGGTAGGAAAACCGCAAGGACTCGATTAGGCGCTGCTGCGCTTACATCCGCGCCCAAAATTTCACCTCTAATTGTCCTTAAAACAACCTGCATCTTACATATCTTTTTAGAAAGCCATAACTTAGTAAAGTCAAAGCAAATGTTTATTGGCTGCTTATCACAAAAACGTGTACCATGCTAGTCATGGCGATGTTGAAAATGATGCTCGAAACTGCATTTTTGCTTTGGTACGTGCATAGAGGAAGGAGAAACTAAGGAGAGGTCCTGACTTCACTCTGTGAAGCTCAGTGACGCTGGAAGTTGTTGTTACACCGCCATCTTGCCGGAACAGATGCTCCGTAACATTTTTCTTGCATTTCTCGCCTTTGGCACGCAACCACGCCGGGTTGTGCGGACGTGCGCGCGCCGTAGTGATCCGACAAAGGGATCCAGTCGCGGTGTATAACCGTCGGGATGCCGTTGCCTCAGCCATTTAGACCGAGTGTTGTCCTCCAGCGTCAAAGGAGTTCATAGTGAACTCTGCAACTTATGCTGTGAGGCCGCTCCCTTGTTACTTCAGCCGGCTTTTCTGAAAATAAATATGAATTCGCACTGCGCTGCAAGAATACGCAGGTGACGACCGACAGCGCACATTGCGCAGATCACGACCTATGGCTAGCCCATCTGCAGTTTCAGAGCAAACACGTATATGCTGGTCGTGGCTTTATAGCAATCGTTTTGGTTTTATTGAACAAGTTTCGGGCGGCCACGTACCGCAGAGATGTGACGAGCCACAGCTCGCCGACAAATACGTCGGCGGAGGAGGACGGGGTTACGCGTTTATGCACACTGACTGAGGCCTAAGCTATATTTCTCTCCCGGTAAGTGAAGCTTCACGGAAACTGAATTCTGTGGTGCTAAACAGTAAGCGCGTAGGCGTGCGCTGGCTCGTTGACCGGGCCTACTACGTGCGACCATCAGCCGTTTAATGTGCGCGCAGGCGTATGATCGTCTGTCGAGCCTCGTTCACTCTTGCTCTGCATTCGCCAACCTTCACTTCCCTGCGCTCCTCGAGCATGCAGATAAGACAAGGCAAGTTCGTCCCTTAATTACTCGCAGCAGCCGCTTTATTTGGGATAGCAAATGTATGTACACTCCAGGTGCATTTCTGCCATCGGCGTCGCCGTCGCTGTCGCCGGGAGGTTCCGTATATATCAGTGAAAGCTTGTGAGGGTTAGCCGGCGAACACGGTTCAATCTAGCGTGCGCAAGCGAGGAACGCTGCCCGGATGCGTACCCTCTCACGTGGCGCACGAGGCAGCGGGGTGAGGCTAAAGGAGGAGAGGTGTTCTTCTCCGGCGGCGGCCACGGTCCCTCGTTGTCATCGTTGCCATACAGAGTAGAGACAACCGCGGCTCCTACTGCGGCATTGGCCACGCGAATCGCGGACGCCGAAGTAGACGCCTTTGGCGGACGCCGTAGGGACGCGTTGCCGGCGCTCGTGTGTCTTAAAAGCGGTCTGCGACAAGGCTAAAGTGCGCGCCCGCGCGGGCCTCATCATCAAAGCGATCTGCAATGTTTGCAGAGTGCGCGTAGTGCCAGTAGCTTCGTATGCGCTGTGCTTTCGATGTTTCTTTCGCGCTGAAGCGAGACGTGCATGAAGGCAAATTTGCTTGCTGCTGCCGCGATTCATCACTCCATAGTTTTCACAGCGAGTTTCCGTGCTCCTCGAGCGAGATGTGTTCATGTTTACCTGTTCGCGCGTGACACCGTGCTGGTTCATTTAGTTAAAACACGTTCGCGGGCTAGTTGGTTTGAATCCATGCTAGAATGTGTAAGCGCGACTGAACAAGGACGTAGAAAGAAGCAGACACACAAAGACAGCGCTGCCTCTGTGAGTCTGTTTTTTTTTCTACGTCCTCGTTGAGTCACGCTCACACATTCTATGATTGTTAATTTAGCTAGTAAGCGAATGTTTACAAGTTTATTCTGCCGATAAAACTACTATACTTACTTCGTACAGCTATCTACTAATTTGCTATCGCAATCGGTGCTTCGCCTTTCGGGTGGAAGTGCGATTTGTTTCTTATCCTTTCACACAACTTTCTTACGGGCCACGAATGCATCGTCCCCTGCCAAAAGCAGGAACACTGCACAGCTGCCACGGACTTGCAAGGCGTTTATCGTACATATTCTCAATCACAGCGGTTTGTGATGACACGTTAGCATGAATCCATGAAATACGGGAAATATAGTGCCACATCATCCTTCGTCCCTGGCGTGGTACGTGATGTACGGCACTGCATGCGCGCTTCTTTCAGGCTTCTTAGTTCTTCCAGTCCCACCTGGCCACAACAGCAGCCGGCAGAGTATGGTCTAGTTAACACGGCGTAACAACACACACAGAGGCTAACGCAATGCTGCATGCACGACGTTTTTGCCACGGCACGAGACCTGTGGGGCAGCACACGCATTAGTGCACACCACCATATCAAAACCACCATTGTGCCTTGACAACATCGCGTCTACAGCGGAAAAATATCGCGTGACTTCGTCTACATTTTTCTCCTAGCGCGCGGACTGGGTACGGCCTCTCCTCCGTTTTATCCTTCCTCCATGGGTGAGCCTTTGTTGAGCTGTGGTTGAGGCACGGCCGCTTGTTCATCGTAGCGCAACTAAATGCCATTCACCATTCTGCAAGCTGCGATCATCCGCGAGATTTCTTCGGAATCATGCTACCGGTTCAATGACATGTGTTTGTGGTGAGCTCGTGAGCTAGGTTTTCTCACCCCAAAAGACCCTTAGCTGCGGAGGGGTCTCACTATTATTCGCTTGTGCTGCTGTCGTGGGACGAAGCAGCGTCGGTATCGCGCATTTCTCTGACTTCTAATAAAGCTTCCGCAATTTTTTTTTTTTGACAGTACTAGGAATAACGAATGCTAGGCAGCCCGGACAGTTACGCGCAAACACGGCGACAACAGTGCATTTCCAAAATGCGGCCCAACCAATCAAAATGATAGCACTACCATTAGGTGCTCTCAAGTTCATAAAATAGCTTTGAAAAGGCAAGTTGCGATCACGTTCATTCACGTTCAACGTTCAATAATCACGTTCAAACGTTCATTATTGTGTTAATTGTGGTTATTCTATGTTCACGTTTTTTCCTAACTTGAGCTTACTGTGGACGAGAGCACTCCCTTCAGCCGTCAACGGAGATCGCCAAACTCGCTTCGCGAATACTTCCTTAACTAAAGGGTGACACAGCGAGTGCGTCTCCTTCGGGATAAAGACGAAGAAGTTAAAGCAGCTCCCGGGTGCGAGGGCATGACAGGTGTATAATAATTCTGTTCTTTCGAAGTATACGCACTTTGGGAGGGGTTATGCATGTGAAGAGGGCTTACAGCTTGGCAGAGTGATTCTGAGTTGTTTTCATTGACTGCGTACTTGTAATGGGAGGGCACGGTCCGATTCATCCAACAGCACCACAAATAAAGTATATAGAGTTACCAGCGTCATACGTTTCCTTATGTGGGAGTTGCAAAACATTTTGATCACCTCTCGTGACTGCAACATAAAAATGAATAGTTACTAACCATGCCATAAAAAGCGGATCTCCTTTCTGAAAAGGAACTGAGACCTCAATTTATGTGGAGCTTATTTGCGGAAACATATTAAGTGCAAATATGAGTGCATATTTCACAACCTAGTTATCCCGTGGTTGTGGATAATACAACTTTCGAAATCGTTCAAGTTACGGCTCGTACGCCTTTTCCTCAAATTTTCAGCCTCACCTTTTTTGTCATTAAGGTGCCGTCAAGGACAACGAACTGGAGAACACTTTGTCTTCGCTGGGCATTGACTTGAAGATCAAGGATGTCGCTACAGCCGATGGTGTGCTTGAGGCGGCGGGAAAATTGCTGTTCATGCTGAACAACGCACCCCTTCTTACAGTAGGGTTAAGCATGCATCCCATGAGCACAACTTCTAAGGTCATTGCGGTGAGTTTCCTTGCTATAATTATTTATTGTTCTCTGAACTTGTGGCTGCTAGAACGGAGAGTGAAAAAGGAAGTGAGGGTGGGAAACTTCGTTACCTAGTTTAGATTGATCTTGCTGAAATAAAAAGGAACCTTCATGGAACAAGATTTGCGTGATAGAATCATTCAATAATAACAGTTACTAGCCATCTAGCTACCTACAGCAACTGAGAAAATTCTGGTCTATGCTCATCTGGCGTCAACAGCATGCTTTTGTTACTTGTGAGAAAAATTGCCGCTTCATAGACACTTCTCGCTTGCGATAGCTCTATTACTCGTGCAGATACACCCTACAGTAGCGACGCACGCTGTACGTGTTGCCTCACGTCTCGGAGGGCGTCAGCGCGCTTTTGGAGTAGGCTTGAGCTTTATCGAATGCTATTGTCGCCAATGAAGCGGCAACAATATGCGTTTTTTAAAGCATTTCGTAGCTCGTTCATGAGTGTCGTGTTGTCAGCGTTTTCAGCAAACCTCTGAGATCACCTCCGCGCTTCTCTCTCTTTAATGGAAGCGCACGTGACGGCTTGTGTGCTCCAGCAATGAGAGATGAGTTTGGTCAAGTGACGCATACCTTGGTTTCCTACGACACCAGCAGATAGTGCTGTCGTCCGCGTATTACATTTTATATGTGTGGGAGCCCACCGATTGCGTCAGCAGTATTAGGGAAGTTGGCACGCATCGCCCTTCGTGGATCGGAGCCAGGTGCGGGCGTCGCGCCACGGCCAGCGCCCGAGGACGCTTAGAAAGTGAGGCAGAACCTGAGGGAGGAGCGTTGTACCTGGACGCTGTAAAACATGTCAGGAAAGGGAAAGCTCGCCTAGAACATCCCCATTTATTTGGTGGTTCCATGGCAGTGCATGGGCTTCGAGAGGAGAGATCTGGTGTCTGGCTTGTGGCCCCACCGTTCGAGAGCTCGACTGATTCTCGTGCCTCGCGCTCCAGCGTGAACTGCTACTGAGAGGGCTGCCACACATCTTTTGTACTGAAATGCCATGGAGTAAGCAGGAACTTCACACCCCTAAGCGATTCGGCCAAATCGAGATTGGGAGTGAAAACGCGTAGCCCGCACCACAGCTAGCGCTTAAAATTCGCGTTATACTCTTAACCGTCCTGTGAGGTGTTTGTACATTAAGGAAATCATTGCAAGCTGTATTATGAGATCAGAATGGCTCAGCACATGACGCTTTAGGAATTACGATGTAAAATTGCAGTGTCCCCTTTTCCTTATGCTCTTAGCCGCAGTTCGTGCCAGAATTTGGATGTGGCATTCTAAGGAATCGTTTTAAAAAACCTGATGTGTTCAACTGTAATGCAGATGTTCCTTGACGTCCAGGTCTCCCATCAAAGCAGCCAAAATAATATTGCATGGTTGAAGACATGTTTGCAAAAGAAAAATGGACACAACACTCGAATATGCCCGAAGGCTACTTACAACAGGAAGTCGCAAGAAAGTTGTTGCTCGATTTCTGGTGTCGTCTTTATCTCCCGTATTCCTTTGAAAGACATTATAATAGGTTCCTTTAGTGCAATAAATAATTTCGAAATAAAGTCAGTGATATAGAACGTACGAGGTCTACATTAGTGTTCGGTGCTTCATTAGTGGGTGTGCTAGCTAGTATATATACAAGTGAGAGGTTCTCAAGGAGGATCCATGATGACTAAAAAGCACTGCTGATTAAAATTGCGAAGCTCAAATATACATAACTTCTTTGTCCTAATTTATCAATTACTTCAGTTGACATAAAAATCATATATAGGAAACATTTATGGCCTTACGTGCAGAGGCAGTTTGAACGTAGGAAGCTAAAAAAATTGACAGGAATTCCTGTCTAATTGGGCTAATTATTGACAAAGATGCCTGTCTAATTGGGCTAATTCATGGCAATCTTAACGATGGCTACAACACAAAGTAAGATTTATTAAGCGAATTATTTTGAGGCCGATTTTCCGGATAGCGAGGTTTTATAAGGGAGAATGGTGGTTGCTTTTGGATAAACAGTTGCAGGCAACCAGAAGTGCCATAAGCCAAGTGCTGCAATTTCTGTTCGCAAAAGAAAGTGCTCAGTATTGTTTTCTTTCTACATATTGTTTTTGTTCTTTTTTACTACTGCCTCATTAAGAGCATTACTCCTGCAACCGCGTTCCTCATTTACATGGCACTTCATACATATTTTCTTTTCGCGTCACCCTGTCAAAACTTTTCACGTTTTTTTTTTTTTCGTGAGGCTTACCTAGTGAGAGCAATAGTTCGCACTAGTGTGAACAAGCTATTCGCTTTGTGACTTCACAGATAGATGAGGGCGACAGCATCGTGAGCCGGGCGGATGCCATGGTAAACGACAACATGAAAGCGTTGGAAGGTCTTGCCTGCAAATTTACTGAAGCTGTTAGTCTTCCGCATGAGCAAGATCACCCTCTTTGCCGCAACCTGGCGCAAATCGCCTTTGACTTAGCTAAGGTGAGTGGCTTTGATTTTACATTACCGCATGGGCAGCACCGCCTTCCTACACGGGAAAAGCGACCACCTTCCGGAGCAGAGACGCTCAGGCGCTGACAAGGACGCTGTAATTTTCTGTCTCGTGGCAGGCGTCTGCCTCTAGATGGGTTGCTGTGGTTCGCAAGAGGCAAGAATGTCACAAAGCATGTCGAGTGTGTCTTTGTAATTACAGTACTCGCGACTTTGCTATCACGTTTGACGTCGGACCAATGACGCGTCATGGAGCTTACAGTACATTACAATTTCTAGATAACGGGTTGACACACACAATCGCACACACGCACGCTCACCAAACCGAATTTTAACACGCTAACCTGGATAGCATTTAATCATCTTGCAAATAGTGAAATGAACGTGAAAAGGTCCCTGCCTTCTTCAGCGCCAGGTAACCTTCATTGTCATTATCGTCTTCCATTAGGCATCCACCTATTATAACGAGCAGCTGCTTATTCAACCAAATTAGGACGCTGTGATGGGCACCAATAACACTTAAATATTGCGGAATAGTGCAGTGACATGTCAAGAGTTATCTTCTACGATTATTAATTTTGATTTGTGATGTCGTTCAGTTCGTATTCGTCAACTTACAGTTTTCTAACTTTGATCATCTCAATATTACCTTTCACGCTGTGAGGCATGTGGATGTCCACATGAACTCACCTCTTTTCGTACAATAATTAGGCATGATTAGGACAAGCTTATCGCGCGCTTTGCGTATTCTTGCCCTTACAATTTTACCGTCCACATGAAAATAAACTTCAAATTCGGCAGACATTTAACATCGCTTACGTGAGGAACGCGTAAGCATTATACCGTTCGCAGACCTCGGAACGTCATCAACGCGCTCATTTTATGCACTCGTGACGTAGTGCCACCTCATCCGCACCGTCACATGCGCTTCCCAATGACGCACGCACTACTCAGCGAGATGGCTGCGACGTGACGTGTGCAATGATGCACGCACTAGGCACAACTTTATTCAACCATAACCGTGGGGGAACTGTGGAGCAACCGTGGCGTTACAATAAAGAATCCCGACTCAACAAAGAAACTTCTGGCACCTAACGATGTTAAAGAGCCGCCCGTGTGTCATCATCGACCCCAACAACCAGGACCTGCGGCTCAAGGTCCTGGTCCTGGTCAAGGTCATGGCCGGCGAGGATGCGCAGCAGGCCGTGTCACCGTGCGGAAAGGTGACGAGTGTCACGAAAGAGCTGTGGCGGGCGCAAGGTGTTGAGGACAAGGGGACCACGACCCGTACCGTCACGTTGAAACTGAGAGCCAGTGTGAAAATTGACGACATCCCACACCAGCTGAGAATAATTGCAGCTGAGCTTGCGCCCAATATTGTAACCGGTAGAGCCCCGCTGTGCCTATGGTGCAAGCCTGCAGGGCATACTCGGCGCTAGTGCCAAGTGCCGCGTTGCAGCCTTTTCCGCCGCTATGTGCGCAAAGGTAATCAGTGCTTGAAAACGTACGCCAGCGCGACTGGGCCTGTAAAGGGTAACGACATGTCGGAACGTCTCATGGATGAAGCAGACGCCGAAGAAACAGCAGGGACAGAGGGTATCGGCGTAAAAGCAGTGGTGACGCCCAACGCGCCCCTACTTCCTGATACCACAGCTGGCAGTCAAGTAAAACCAGTACATGCACCGCAGCCTAAAAAGGGTGGAGCTGTTTCAGTGCTGAGGAGAAGTCGGGATCAGCTTCTTTCAGTGGCAGCTTGACTCCCGCTGAAAAAGACCACGGCGAAAGCCCCATGGATGGGTGTGAGAGCCTTCTCAACACTGCAGCTACGAAGAGTACGCTGGAGGATGATGCCAACTCAAGAGACACTACCGCAAGAACGGAGAATGAAGAGCCGCCGGCAAAAAACAGTTACAACGCCGCGTAATTTTTTTGAAGCTGAAGGCCAATATTCCGCCGGACCTGAAGACGGCGGAATATGCCCCTGTTGCGATTGGCGTTGTGGTGGCTTCGACGCGAAAAACAGAAAAAAAAAACTATGTGAAGCGTGAGCTTGGGCACGCCACTGCGGCCGCTTTTTGTCGAGTCACGAGCGCGGACGTTTAGGGCCCGGTGAAGAACGCAACGAGTCATTAGGTTTCTTTTTTTTTCGTTTTCTTTTTCTGCGCTGCGCATTTTCATGGCCAATCTTCATTGTTCCTTTCTTTTTACGAACGGGGCGTTCTCCCGCAGAAGAGCGTGGCAGAAAACGTTATCTATAGAAGGAGAGAGGCAAGGCAAACATTAGCCCTTGATTTCCGTTACATAAACGAAGTTTTGCCCGTCGAAGCCGCCACAGCGCCAATCGCAACAGGGGCACCTCGCGGCTACTTTCGGATATCGCCGGCGCGCAAGGAGGAAGCGTAGAAACATGCACAATCGCAGTCCCGGAGGGACGCGCATGCGCGCAGGCGTCGGCCTCGGCAACAGGGGTACGCCGCTAGACGGCGCGGAGGGCTGTTTCGCGATAGTGTTCCTGTATATGCTCCCGCAGGGAGCAGAGTTGCGCATAGGTCCGCCGCCGTGATCCAGCTCTGCAGCGAAGCCACTCCTCGCGCGCGCAGGAGCCAAATGCCACGCGGTGTTCCACCTTTTTCTCTAGTGGTCGCGAGCTACAAGCGCCAATTGTTCGCAGGCGCTTAGCAAAGGGCACTTCTTAATACAGGCTACGCTCGAACGAGTCATTCGTGCAGCCGGAGGGGGTGGGCTTCCAACCAACCGAAACTTTGTATGTACCTATGTAAACACGCATTACAAACACACACACGAACGTACAAATAGGGGGTAGGACCGCCTTCGATTCCCCAAAATAAAATACTCCCGTGGCTCGCACAGCTCCAAAGCTCGCTCGCAAACGCGCAGTACATTGCCACAAAAAGCGGTGCAATGATTTTCAGCATGCATATGAAGTTGTCTTATCATGGTCAGAAAGCAAGAAATGTTTTAAAGAGTGTTTAAAACTTCACACACGTAAGGTGGACACTTAGCGCATTTTGGCTGCCGAAACCAGCCGATTAATGACCGTCGCCAAGAGAGCTATCGTGCCTGCAGTTATGTCAGTGACCGTTAACAGAGCGCCATTTATCACTAACCATCGTTCACAACAGCTGCACGTTTTCGATACATGCGGTGCAGCCACAGATATAAGCGCATTTCAAATGTTGACATGCGCACATTTTAAGCAAAGCTTACTTTTATTTACTATTACTATTTAGTAGTACTTATATTTAGTAGTGCTTACTCTTTAGTAGCAACTAATCTGCAAGTAGAAAAAGATTCAAGATGCAAGAGCTTCTAGCTGCTCCTCTGAACGCACGATCGACGGTCCACTGATTGCAATGGCGATGGTACTGACGGAAACGACAAGTTCGCATGAGTCGGCGATGCGCCCGTAAAGTTGGCTTCGCGGTGGCGCGGATCATTTGACGTCATTTTTCTCGCTCGGCCAATAGCGGTGCGAGCGGCGCCGGAAAAGTTATGCGCAACTCTGCTCCCTGCGGGAGCATATACAGGAACACTACTTCGCGACGCGCTCGCGCACGCCGCCATATATTGTGGGCCAGTGTAGATGCTGCGTGGCGATTATTCCCGGCGTTTAAATAAATCCCGCGAACTATGAAATGAAACCACGCCACTGCGCTCATGCGCTATCGTATTCCTTTCGTGTGGACCGTGGCGAAGTCACGCGACTCTAGGCATCGGCCTCACACTGCGCCAGCATCTTTGACGGTGGCACACGGAAAGGAAGCTCCGGCGTCCCTGATCAACGACAGGCTCGACGCAGGGTTGAGCGTGCTGCAATAGCGCTTGAGCGCAGTCTCGTGCTTTTAGTTCACATTTTCCGGGCTTTCTTTAAAAGGCAGAAAAAACCACGCAACATGTCCGTTGCCACAAAAAATTGGATCGGTCGTTTTGAAATGCCCTCTGCAACGTAACGAGCCCACTTGTCCTCAAAGGGAATACTAAAATTTTGCGTAATTAATCTTAGGCAATTAATTAAGCGTAATATAGAAAATATCCCAAGGAGCGTCACATGACGGCAGACCATATGTCGTTGGTTTCATTCAGTTGCGGTTAGCCACTTTTTTTTAATGCTTGGTTCCGATTACGTTAAACACCCCATATACAATCTAAGTTCATGGTGCAATGCCATATAATGTGCGCCCCGTGGCTTTTTCGATTATTGAATGATTTTTCGGTAAGTTGCAATTTGACCGTACTTTGCAGCACAACATGGATAAGCTAAGCTCATGGTGTACTATATGGCTTATAAGCATGAATACTTAGACGAGCAAGCACACATCTTCTTTACTACCAGGAAAAGCTCTGCAGTGCTAGTGCATCAATACTCTTCCTTTTATAAATATCTGGGCGTTCATCATTGGCATGCGATACTTAACAGCCTGCCAGATCTACATTCGCCGTCCTTTGAGCAGTGTGAGTTGCTTGCAAAATTTTAATTCGCTCAGAGCTTGTATAGTCTCTGCAATGGGAATTCTCATTCTGTTACCCTTATAAATCGTTTCGGATCTTTACAAAGCAAAGCAGCTCGTCTAATTCTTCAACGAAAATTAATTTATAAATTATACGGTTTACATGCCAGAACCGCGATCACATTATGAGGCACGCGGTAGTAAGCGACTGTGGGTTAATTTTGACAACCTCGGCTTTCTTGATGTGCACTCCGTGCACAGTATACGGGTGCTTTTGATGTTTACCCTTCAGTAAAATGTGATCGTGGCGGCTCGGATTACACCCCGCGACTGCGTGCTTAGCAGCGCAACGCCATAACGACGAAGCCTCCACGACGGGTTAGTGGTCATTTTAGTCTTCACTTTTACGTTGGGCAAGGCAGTGTCTACTGTAAAGGAGGCTCCCTCGACAAAGTATTGCTGGCAGCTATTTCTTCATTATTTCATAAGCGGTATTACACAATGCTCGCGAATATATTAATGTTTCTACTTCCTACCGTCCACTCATATCTGCCAGAAGAGAACTCTTGAAATGCGTTCTCTTTATTCTTTGTGCATGATTCAGTTTGAGCCTACGTGCCTTTTGACGTTTGTACATCTGTAGAAGCAGCTACCTGATAGAGTACTTGATGTGTCTGATCATGCATATTTGTGCAGCACTGTT
Source organism: Dermacentor andersoni (assembly GCF_023375885.2). Classification (NCBI taxonomy): domain Eukaryota; kingdom Metazoa; phylum Arthropoda; class Arachnida; order Ixodida; family Ixodidae; genus Dermacentor; species Dermacentor andersoni. The sequence goes on from NC_092815.1 coordinate 201,651,804, forward strand.
GAACGATACATATCAACGTAATGCATGTTTTCCGCAATCCGAGTAACGAAAGGATGCTTGTTTTACAATTGTGCACTTTGCTTTCGATTGGTGTTGTTATTGCTTGTTATATTTTGCATACGCATGCCACTCTTTGGAAGTTTAAGGGTTCAATAAATCATGATGAACTAAACCTAAGTGCAATAGTTCCTTTCATCTATGACTCCCCTCAAAATGCGACTTCCATGGTAGCGGTAGCCACCGTGGCAGGTGAATAAATTGAAGAACAATGTCGTTGACGAAAGATTCGCAATCTTTCTCGCCTGTATGTCGGTAACAATTGCAATAACTGTGTGTGTCATCGCAAAAAAAGCTGTTTTTGGCCCTTTATTGAACAAACTGCATATTGTGTATCGTTCTAATGCAGAAATTTATTGTAATACCCCAGCGTGAAATGTTCTTGGAAGTAGCACGGTGCTTCATTACTTATAAAGGTAGTAATCACAGAGGATATCGTTATATGGGTTTACACATTAATAAACGTGATCACAATGTTATTAGAAACTGTTATTAGAAACTTGTTAGGCATGAATATGTTGGCAGACTTGATTAGCCGTGGAAGTGCAAGAATTGTTTATACTTACAGGAAGGAATCATTGAAAGGAAGGAATGCAACTGGCTGACTTCACTACAAAGTTTTGATTACCTTTTCTTTAATGCGTCGTCTTCCACTGTTCCATGTGCACAAGAACAAGTTCCTTGCCTACTTTTCGCATTGAAGCATGAGTTTTACGTGATGGTGCGGGAGGGTGTGTTGTCGCTGTGCCACTATAGCAAGCTTCTAATGCTATGTAACCGTATCGTGAAATGCCGTTTAAAGCAAGGGTTAATACAGGTGCAGTAAGCATACAAAGTCCGCAACATATTCAAGGTTTATTGGTTTCTGTGCAGGAAAAAAAAACGCGATACTCCATCGAAGAAGAGATACACCTTAACGGCATGAAATATTCGCAAACAAATTCACGACGCTATTTATTGAAGCCGCGCAGTTAAACATGCTATCTTAGAAAATTTATTACGATAGCCCGCACGTCTGGCCTGTCAAATTTAATAATCAGGTGAGGTAAGGTATCCTTTCAAGATGGAATTAGGAAACTTACACGCGATAGGAGAAGTCTTCAACTAAACGGGCGCGCGTTCACCGCAAGGTTGAAAGTTTGGGCACTGTGCTGTCTTGTCATAAGCCCTTGCGGGTGTTGCAATTATTTAAACTGCTCCTTACACACAATTATTCTATGCTACTCAACAATTCAACAATTTTCACGACCCCAAAAGGCAATTTTGCCTCGTGGAGATCGAACACCTCGTAATATTGGTAACTCACAAAGGTGTGTATTAAGTACTAGATCTGTAGCATACGAAGCAAACGTGAAAATACACCGCATTCGTCACGTAGTGTATCAAAGAAGGCATAGAAATGGGACAATGGGATCTGTGGTACAAGTTGTTTATTCTCCCTTCGTGTGTTGGTGCCGAATTCGGCAATCCACGTCTCCACGCCATGCACTTGCGGATCGAGGCACTATTTCCCCAAAGAAACTGCGAAATAGCCATCGGCGCAATTCTGACGAAAAATAGCAGCGATCGCTGCGATGGGTGTGACCTGCGACCAACGGTTGGTCGTAGTCGAAAAGGGGAGGCACTGCGACTGGGAGTTCTGTCGCATGCGACGGAAATTGCACTGCCGTTGTGATAAAAGTCGCATTACGTGAAACAGGCTTTTATGGTAAACAAATACTTGCGTTACCAGCATGTGAGGCGCTTTGCGAGAGGGTGCGTGACAAGACGGGGTTCACACTGCCGCACCTCGGAGCACGCGACGTGGCCTGTACGAACACTGACGACTCTTTTCCTGGCTTTTAATTCTGCTGCTTTCTTTATTTTCATTCTGTTGCAGGCATCCACCGAGCATATGCCAATCACCGATCGGATGATGAAATATGCCTTGGTGCCCTACAGTAACATCTCAATGTTTAAGCCGGTAAAGTATTTTCGCTTTCTACCGCACTCCCCTTCCCCGTCATTCGCGGTGGGCACATAAATGTCTACGCGAAATTTGCCATTTTTTAGCAGCTCCTGCTTTCACTGCAGGCCATAGGCGCACTGTATTAAACTGTTTCAGCCACTTTCAAGAAAATAGATCTGGCAATTTTTCTGGGGATTTCGCTCAAGGAGATACCGTTATTGACGTCGACGTGTTATATGCTCCACCTCCGATTCCTGCTTGACAGAACATGCTTTTACCGTTGTAGTGCGCTTTCTGACTCAATTCTAAGTAACTTTAATATACAGAAATATTCTAAGGTACACAGCAGACGTCATAGTTTCCTTAGACAACGATGCCTCAACATTACTTTTCTTGCATTTAAGTTCAAAATTTTCACTCCGTACGTCTAAGGTTCCTTAAATTAGGACATAAACTCACATCCTAGGACATGACATCACATGATGTAGACTAATTGATCGATTGATTGACTAATTATATATTTGAAGCTTTTCAAAGACGATAAAGACGGCAACAAAGTGGTTGCCATATCGACAGTGGTTGTTCAATAGAAAAAATGTAGGCAATTCATCCACGGCCGGATGATATAATAATCCATGCGCACGACCTCAACAATTGAAAGAAGGCATGCAAAGCAGATATAAGCACATCAATTATTTCATGTCCGCAGACAACGTGCACGTAACCCACAGTGTGTGCATAATTGTTAAGCTTCAACTCGAGGTCCTCAGAAAGCATTTCTTCATTTTTTATGGGCAGCCGCATCAGATGTGTCGCATGTTGAATAAAGTGTGCTTGTTTGTTTGCCTGTGTGCGTTTATGCTCATGTGTACTTGAGCTAATTTTATTTAACTCGATCTTCTCACCGTCTTTTCCCGACCACAGCTTTAAAAACGTGCTTTCTTTAAGTTTTTCTATATTAAGAGAAGAATAACCAAACGAACTTTTATTGGCACAGAAGACAGAAGGGATGCAGAACAACAAACGATAAAGGATAGGTTCATTTCTTGTGATCTAAGCCCGCTGTACAAGCCGAGACAGCGGTCGGTTACTATATTGAGCAAAAAAATAAACAAGATTGTTGGTTGGCGTATATGGCAGTTTACCAAAGATTGCTTTTGCGTAATGGGAAGTACATGTAATAGCTATGAAGATGTTATTAAAAGAGCGCAAACTAAACTTATCGGACATAGCAACAAACCACGTTTACTCTCTGTTGCAGGTATACATCTTCGTAGCTATATATTTGTACGGAATAAAAATACATCTAACAGTTAATAATGAACTTACAGTAACATGATAGTACAAGAGTGAAAGAGGATTAAGAGAACACGATGGTACCTATGGATGATAGTATAAGAGCACCACATAAAATCAGCATACGTAAAATGAAGAAATACATACACATGTGGCATTTGAGGTTGCCTCTACTGCTCTTTTTTTTTTTTAAACACGTCTTCGTCTTTTTGTCGAGGTATAAACTTTGCCAGCGATGTCGTCACACCTGATGTACTATAGGCATATGCTAGAAGAGTTGACTGTTGGGCTAGTTGGTCATCCATAATGGAAGTAGTAGCTTAGCGCGAATAAAACCACGGACACAAGAAAGACAGACAAGGACAAGCACTACTCCCAACTGTTTAATGGAAGGAAGGATAGTGCATATATATATCCTCTTGTCACCCATGCGCCTACCAAGCAGAAGAGAAGCCGGTACACGCACATCAAAGGCGGTTGCGCAAGAAGTTAAATTCGGCATCCAGTAATGCGATACAAGGCTCACTCACACATCTATCTCTATTCTTCTTGATAAAGAAGGCCTCAAGAGCGAGCCTGGAAGAGGCGTTGCCGCTCCTGCCAAGAATAGTAGTCGCAGAAAATCGAGCGTCGCAACCACACGCGCTAATATGAGCCACCAAATGTGCGCCCTTATCCGCTTTTTTCTTTAGTTTTTGCGCATGTTCCCTTAAACGGTCATTCACACAGCGCTCGGTCTGACCAATGTGGAGCTGCCCACAAGGGTGCAAGGGAATTGCATAAACAACCCCTCTGGAGCACTCAACAAAGGGCTTCTCATGCCTCGTGCGGCAGCCCCGCCTGCTCTTACAGCAAACTCGAGAACACAGCTTCGAAAGCTTGTTGGGCGCAGAAAAAACCAGAAGAATACCATGACGGTTAGCACCCTTTTTAAGGTTGTGTGACACCTTGTGTACGTAGGGAATAACCTCTGGTCTTACCTTCGGTCGTTTGACCTCTGCTCTCGCCCTTCGTACTCCGTTTAAGGGAACATGCGCAAAAACTAAAGAAAAAAAAGGATAAGGGCGCACATTTGGTGGCTCATGTTAGCGCGTGTGGTTGCGACGCTCGATTTTCTGCGACTACTATCCTTAGCAGGAGCGGCAACGCCTCTTCCAGGCTCGCTCTTGAGGCCTTCTTTATCAAGAAGAATAGAGATAGATGTGTGAGTTAGCCTTCTATCACATTACTGGATGCCGAATTTAACTTCTTGCGCAACAGCCTTTGATGTGCATGTACCGGCTTCTCTTCTGCTTGGTAGGTGCATGCGTGACAAGAGGATATATATATGCACTATCCTTCCTTCCTTTAAACAGTTGTGAGTAGCGCTTGTCTTTGTCTGTCTTTCTTGTGTCCGTGGTTTTATTCGCGCTAAGCTACTACTTCTATTAGAGGTATATTCCACTGCTACTTACTGCCATATTCTACGTGGCTTAGTCGTCCTGACATAAAGGATTTAGGACTTGCACATGTATACAATACATGATGCAACCAATGCTAATTTTAATAAAAACCCTATGATGCTGCGCAAAATCAGCTTAAAAAGATGTTTAATGCGCTTTAGTGGGCACAACTTTTGCGACACATTAGTTAAGAAACACAGAAATAACAAAAGCATTTTAATTTCTTTTTTTCTTTTTCACATCATGATACAGGTTCGTGTTTCAAACGTTTTTGACAAGTACATTTGAAGACAACTACGTTTTCTGTTATTCTCCTGCAGAGTTTCTGCTCTGATGTATCCATAACACAATTTGACGTTCCCGCCTATAATTTCGCATTCACGGGCGTGGATGGCGACACAACTTCAAGCCCTCATTGTGATGCTTCGAACATTGTTTGCAAGCTGGCCTAACCTAACAACAGAGGCGATATGGCTCTTTCCAGACTGAATCAAGCAACAACAATTTTTTTTTCATTTTCACAGTGGAGCGCTGCCGCGTAATAATGAAGATTTTTCATTTAATAAAGGAGCCTGTCCGTAATGCCGATATCCACGCTGCTGAATGCGAAATTAGTATAATGAGTGCCAAGTTTGATGCTGAATGCCTCGGAACATAAGCGCTCATATAGAACCAAACAATGTGAACTCTTCAAATACGGTTGTAATATTGTCTCAAATATAGACACACATTATAACCATGATGACAAAGTAGGTCATTCAGATGTTTTTTTTCTTTGTTGTTCGTTTATTGACTCGAGTTTGTTGTCAACATTGTGTCCGCCAAAGTGCACAAACGCATGTGTAAGCAGATACTGTGCAGCTACCATTGCATTTTTAGCAAATTTAATGGTATTTCAAATTTCAAAGCCGTGTGTATTGGGCGTATTTGAATTGTGAAATGTGTGAATTGAGTACGAATATTCCAAGAAAAAAACACTGCTTATCGAATTGTAGATCGAATGTCTTCCTATTTATAAAGTGAAATAACATGTGAAGTACATGCGAAGCCACTTTGGCAAACAAACATTTATTAGGCATCTATGCATCGGGACATGTAGGCAAAATATACCGTTCACCATTACACGTTATAACCTTGGAAATGATGTACAATCCTTTCATTTACCTGGAGCCCTATGACAACAACAATAACGAACCATTTTACCAGGTGCATGTAAAGTCTTGTGAAAGAAGTGCGACACACTAAAATGTGCGACGCCGCACCTTGCTTTACAGGGTTGCCGATATGTTTAACTTGTTCAAAACATGAATCGGGACATGTTCGTATATAGCCGCTCTAAAGGCGAGTCATTGTCATTGAATGACTGGAAAGCATTGAAGAAAAGTTGCGTGCCTCACTCATTCGCTTGGGAGCTGCTTGCTGCCTCAGTGCAGCGACCACAGAGATTACGCAGCGCAATGGTTTGGGACAGTTCTCACAACAATTGTGACGTCTCCCTCGATACTCCCATGAGCGGTTTTTTTTTTCACATATAGTCAAAGCAAACGAATGTTTCAGAACTTTGAGTAGGGAATTTTTTTTATTTTACAGCAGGTCTATTCCATTAATTTTGGAGATTTCAAATACTCGCACACCTTCAATATATATGTAACTTTTCTTTTAGCTCTTGGACATGATGAATGGCTCCAAGGATTACATGGGCGACGACAAGATGGTAGTTGTCAAGAATTATGGCCAACTCAATGTAGTCAAAGCTCGCTTAAAGGCGTCACCGTAAGTACGCTTTACTCGCCAATATTCAGCACTGCTAACGAATCATTTTCGCACTGGGGCGCCGCATTAAGTGTTCAGGTTCCTCTACGCTAGAACTTTAACGCACAAGAAAGCAACCTCCGAGGTTGGGACGTGTAATTTATTGGACGTGGAATGGTGCAAGCTTTTCTAAAGTAACAGACAACTAACGACCATTGCTTTTAGCAATCAAAAATGTCAACCTCAGTAGTTACTTCGCTTATCGAGACAATTTGTCAAGCTGTTAATAATAATGTAATTGCTGTAGCAGTGTTCCTGGACGTAAACAAAGCTCTCGATTGCGTGGACAATGGCCTTCTCATTATTTGATTTGAGCGGTACGGGTTCGGGGGCATGGAATTGCATTTTACCGCGCCAGCGTTGAGGGCCCCGTGTCGCAGTAAACCCGCTGTCGGCGTAGGCGGCGCTGTCCGTTACAGAAAAATCATGCCGAACCACGCAGGCCCTCCGCGTGGCGCATTCGCATTACTGAGCTGATTGAATCTATCGATGTAAAATGCGTCAGAAAATATGTAAAGTAAGACTTCCACACAACCTGCAGGTATGATGGCGTCGGATCGTACTTTCACTGTACGGCAAAACATAATTGTGTCTCTCGGAAACACAAACCGCTTTTCCAGCTACGGTTTGAGATCTGTCTTCGTAGGAGCGATGCGCCTGGCTCGGTTCCGTGCGACACTATCCAGGTAGCGCTCATCTCCGCGAATCTGTGGCGGCAGCGCCCTCGCCCCACACCTGCAGAGGGGGGACTTGGAGGCCGGTTAAGATTCGCCTTTAGGGTGGTTGGCCATATAGAAAAGACAACTTTTTTTTACAATATCCATTTTTCGTTCCTAAAATTTCAAGTATGCGGAAACATTCCGCAACATGTCGCAAAAAAATTATTTTCCGATCATCATTAGTTGGAAGTTATAGTGAGTTTTACAAACCATACTCCCGTATTGCGAAACCGACAATAAGTACTAGTTCTCTTATATAACTATTATCCAAAACACTTTTGATTTTCATTTTATGATACCGTGGAGCAGCCACACCAACAAAAGGAGACTCTAGAGCGTCTCACTGGGGTCCCAGCCATGCAGCTGTTGCATTTTAGACCTCTGTGCAGTTTTTGGCATCTTAAATCTGGTCAGAAGATTTGTTTACGTCTTTCTCAAAACAAGATGGTTGTTCCACCTAACCTTACGTAAGCTTTGATAACTAGTTTCTTTTGGAACGAAAATTTTGTATCAAATCTTGCACACTAATTCCCCACAGACAGATGGGTGCAAAGAACTAGTAAAAAACAATTGATGCAATATTCTTACATGTACAGCTCATTTTGAAAGTACATTTTCTGCAAACTGGCATTCTTTCTGACATTGCTTAGTTTTTCGAACATAGCTTTTCTTAAATATTTATCACATTACATTTATCCTAGTTCAATGCACACGTCCCCTACTAAGAGACATAAATGCCAAAGCTTTACTTAACTCACCAATTCTTTAGTTACGTATCACTGTTGCCGCGACTAGCACCTTTATCACATTTTAGGAGAAAAATTATCTGTCAAAAAATAAAATCTGCAATTTTCTTGCACTTTAGCTAGTTTAATAAATCAAGAGGTGCTTATTCAGGAAAAAGAAGTTTAAATACTGGCTTCCGATTTGAAGAAAAACAGATTTTGAGCAGCCTACCGCCCTAAAGGCCACTTTATAGTCCGATGCAGCGTGCGCGTGAGCCAGCAGCGGTCGAGGTTCGCACCGCGTTATGGTGGCGCGAAAACCGGCGTCGTCCACCGCCTGCGGTCCCCCGACGCACGCGCATTTTGTCCGACACCGGGACGATGATAGCCAGCTCGCTGCAATGCGCAGGGGGGCGCCGCCACCAGTAGGGACACCCGGAAGCGGTGCATTCTGGATGACGAGGCCTGTTGCATTTCGCGGCTGTTGCATCCGAGGCACGCCGATTGACGACGGAAGTGCTGCGATTTCGCTAGCGTGGCGTCGCCGTGCCAAGCGTGCACGATCGTCAACGCTGCGTCGGACTGCGAAGAGCGGAACGCGATGGCTTTATCGGGGCCCGTTGACAGCGGCACCGGGTATTCTGCGACGCGGGGCCCCATAGAAAGCAGTAGTCGGCCGATAGCTGCGGCAATGCGGGACACAGCAATGGCTCATAGCCCCGTAAGGCAGAGGCTACAAGCAGTGACCCAATAATTCCTCATACCCCCGCAAGCAAGGAAAAAAGGAGCTCGCCTTTGATTTTCAGCGTAACAAAACTATGTTTTCTCGTATATTCAAATTATTTTCTCCGTAATTCAAATTACAATCCGACGCTATCATGTCTGTAGGTTGTGTGCAAGTCGGACTTTACGAATTTTCCGATGCACTTCACTTCGAGAAATTCGGTCCGTTCAGTAACGCCTCTGCGCCACGCAGAATGCCTGCATGCGTGGTTGTGGTTCGGGGTGATTTTTTCTAACGGACACCGCCGCCGACGCCGGCTTTTCTTCCACGCGGGGTCCTTAACGCTGTCGCGTTAGAAACGAAAAAAAAAAAACGAACCAGAAATCTCGCTTTCGTGCATAGTGTTCGCCGTCAGCGTTTCCAGGGAAACATTGCAGTTGCTTAAACTACAGTTGCCGGAAGCGTGAGATGCAGTCGGTGATCTTTGAATGCTATCACGTTCCACCCTTAGAGGCGAGGCTTAACAGTTCTCCAATTTTTTTTTTTTTTTCGGAAGCAACTTGACTGATCGCTCTCCATTTTTATCAATTGAAGGACAGAACTCGTGATCACTGCTTCTGTGCATAGGTTTACAACAAGGCTCAGTGCTTGGGCCTATTGTATTTTTGCTCTGTATTAACGATATTCAGTTGTGCTTACAGTCAACTAATGCAATCATGTATGCTGACGATACAATCAATGTAGTAAGGTCTTATTCATTAAATAAAGTTGTTACTGCACTAAACAACGAAATAATATCGTTCTGTATTTGCTTCCCAGCGAATCAACTCTCACTGAACGCGTTGGAACCAATATATGTCGTGTTCAAGTTTCCACACATACTTTAAAGCTCAACCAGATTGCAACATAACTGGCAGACATGAGGAGGAATCAGTAATCAAACTCACACATTTCGACGTTTAGTTCTGGCAGTAACATTTAGATAGCCTTTGTAAAAAAGTTACATTACAGATGTCGTGTGTTATTAATACTTCGGAAATTCTTTGTGCTCAAAGCAATAAAGGTAATGTACCTCAGTATACTCCAGTTGCACTTCACGTATTGTGTTGAAACCCGGGGTTACATTTACATATTTTACTTTAAACCGCTGATAGTGCTACAAAAGGAAGCTTTAAGGATCAATAATTTAGAGCGACCGCAGAACACATCCAGACCAGTGTTTGAAACCAACATCACGCCATTATTTGCTTTACGTGATTACCGTTTGGCCCTGGTAATGGCAAAACCTTCATAAAAAAAAGTGTGTTTCAATGTACTTATTTATAACACGCAGGATAAGCTTGCGTTACCTGTCACGGTAAATTTCTGCTGCCATTTTCAAATATGTTTTACGGTCAGCAGAGAAAGAAAATATACATAGTGAAGGTGCGAAATAATATTTCTTTACCTATTCTGTGGTATTTAAGCAATACTTACTCAAATATATAATATATTCTAACGGCGTCAAAATATTGTGCACGTTCATAATAAGCATTTCTAGGAGGGTGACATGTGCTTTGAATGGTATGCACATTAAATATGTATAATTGTACTATAAAGACACACGCACTTTTTATACATTTATGTGTATTGTTATAAAGAGGAGTTGTGTTGTATAGACTCTATAAGTGCTGTCTAGATATGTTTTATATCGTTTATGTGTTACGTACTGCTGAAAAATTGTTTTAAAGTATCTCATATTTATCTTAAACGGTTTGACTTCTGATTGTTTACTTTTCATGTACTTTCTGTAATAATGCAGACAGGCTGTCCTGAATTGCTGTTTTCTAATTTTACCATCTACGTTGGATACATCGCTAGCCTGCTATACGTATATACACTACTGCAATAAATTTCATTCGATTTAACCCTTTGTCTTCGCCGAGATGTAACAAGGATTGCCCTTCAACTAAAGCGGACGTTTCACCATTTAGTACTCCCTCCTTTTCTTTTATTAAGTTTTGGGGTAACAATATCAGCATTAAATGTGAGCAACCGCTCTTGTTTCGCCGAAATTAGCAGAATTATTTATTTATTTATTTATTTATTTATTTATTTATTTATTTATTTATTTATGTATACGATAGGGCTACAAGCCCGAAAGACAAAGGGCTGTAGGAAAGCATATACAAGCACAAGAATGTTTAAAATTAATTAAGGTAATCCCTTTAGGTACGAGCAGAAATTCAAAAACAGTGTTCAGAAAGCTACAATTAAAGAAAATTTCGCGTCTGTATGCGAATTTTTCGGGATTATTATTCTTTATAAGAGTAGTAAATACCAGATTGTGTCTGAAAATACGACACAGCAAGAGCAACGTACGTTCACTATAATTGTCAGAGTTGATAGGAGTTGCTTCAGTCGCTGCCCTTAGAATGCAGGTACACTTTAGAGCAAACATTTATTGAGAAATACTTGAAAATGCTCAAAGCCTAAGTTCTTCAAGATTGGCTGTGGTGGATTAGAAGGTTGCTTTGGTATGATAGGTCCATCCATCGAATTTCGCCCACTGCCGCACTGTATTTGACCTCTCACAGTAGGCGGTGATATCACAGTCACCGAATGTTTCTGAAGCACTAAAGAAATTGTCAGCAGTGTACCTGCCTTCGTGTAGGAGCAAATCATAATTGGACCTTGGCGACTGAAAGAAATAAAAGTCGTCCTTTCACGACGGGCGCGGCAAGAAGCGACTGGAAGCCGCCCTATTTAAAATCTTTGTTTGACCACCGGACAAACAGTATCTGGATCACTAGCAGCCAAGGAGGGCACTCGCCAAAACGTCATAATGGATTAGACAAGCCCGGCTTCGTACCGGCACTTGGAAAGAGCGCTTTCACACGTGGACTAGGCAGACCCGTCCTTGGCGGTTGGCACCAGGCACAAAAAAAAAATTGTAAGCGAGTAAGACTGATCCTGCGTTCAAGCTATTAGACTGGGAAGTCTTAGGAGTGAGGATCGACGGCGAAAATCTCAACAACCTTGGGTTTGTAGATGACATCAGCCTTTTCAGCAACACTGGGGATGAATATCCACAAATTATTGAGGACCTTAACGCAGACAGTGTAAGAGTAGGCTTGAAGATTAATATGTAGAAGATAAAGAAAATGTTCAATAGGCTATCAAGGAAACGAGAATTCGTGATCGCCAGTCAGCATCTAAAGTTGGAGCAGCAGTACGCTTATCTCGGTCAATTACTCACAGGGGATCCTGATCATGAGTAGGAAATCTACAGAAGAACGGAAGTGCGTCGGACCGAATACGGCAGCTCTTACCAAATGCTGACTTGGAGCGTAACACTGTCCTTGAAAAGAAAAGCGCGCAATCATTGCATTCTGCCAGTGCTAACATATGATGGAGAAACTTGGAGGTTAACAGAGAAGCTCCAGGAGAAATTAAGGACCGCGCAAAAAGCGATGGAACGAGAAATGTTAGGCGTAACGCTAAGAGGCAGGAATAGAGCGGTGTGGTTCAGAGAGCAAATGGGGATAGCCCATATCTACTTGACGTTAACAGAAAAATATCGAGCTGGGCAGGCCATGTAATGCGTAGGGCAGATAAGTGGTATTCCATTAGAGTTACAGGATGGATGCGAAGGGAAGATAAGCGCAATCAAGGATGCCAGAAAATTAGGCGGGGTGATGAAATTGGGGAAATTTACAGGCGCAATGGGGAATCCGCTAGCGCAGTTGGAGATTGCTGGGAGAAGCCTTCGTCCTGCAGTACACAGAAAATTCACTGCCGCAGCTGCTGTGGGGATGAGGATGAGAAAATAAACGAGGGCGCCGTTAATCATCAAACTGAATTAGGTGAACAAATTAATGTAAAGATACAGAATGCTTGAATAATGTATCATTTTAAATCTGATAGCTAAGAAGTTTAATCATCTTTCCGGGCGTGGAAAAGGGTACACGAGGATTAATAGATGTTGTGTGGTCGATCGAGTACAATAGTGTCGATGGCGACGAATGAATGTGTCCCTAAAGCAAGTTGTAAGTATATTCAATGTCGATTTGCCCCATCCATGCACAGAGGCGACGTGCTCACGTATTTGGCCTTCCACACGGCCATCTACCTTTCACCTTTTCTGGATGGCAAGAACTTTTTTTGGGACGCGGCCATGTTAGTCCTTACGGGTCACATGCGTCCCCATCCAGTGCCAAAATGGCGTCTCTGCTTGCGCCTCGTCGACCGAGTACTGCCGAGCTTCATGATTGCTGCTTTCGACATGGCCGCCGACAGCACGCCTCTCTTCACCGAACTCATGGCAAGCAATTATTGATAATCTTCTCAGAAACTGCTGAAACTTGGGGCCTAATGTGGGGGTTCTTTTCCTTCGATCCTAATTATGTTTGAAAGCCGGCCAAGTGAGTGGCCGATACTGGCAATAACAAAGAACTAGCGTCAGGCAAGCAAATGAAGAAAAGCGCAAAAATAACTGAACATGAAAATAATCTTTACACAATACGGCTTCTGCGTTACCTACGATGTATTGAATCGACAGCGACCGCGTTTTCCACAACACATTCAGTAGTGAGCGATATCTGAAGGAAAACAGTTCAAACTATCAATTGTGGCTCGCAATCTATTAGGTTGATCAAAACTCTTGCCCGTGTCTTTAACGCCGCGTAACATCATAAGAGTTCGCACATTGTGTGCTCTGCTTCCCTCTGATGTGCATCGCGAGTCGCTTCAAATCTGACAAACCACTGACAGCGATAGGCGTATAACGATTACATGAAATGCGCAGCTAAAGCCGACGTCTATTATCGCACCCACTTCTTCGCAGCATCTGTCTCCACTACCATCCCAAACGCTGCTCTGCTGCAAGATATGCAGTGGACTCGTACTGTCTGTTTTGCTATTCGCTAGAAGAAAGAGTGCCGCCACTGCATGAATCGCATCATGTATGCAACAACAATAGGTATTTACAATGGTAACGGCTGTCTTTTACAATGTGATTCCCGTGTTTGCAACTTTCGAAACAAGTGCTGGGCACAGCTCATATTTGTCGAAAAGGTTCTCTCGCACGCCGCCAATGACTGCTTTGGATGCTCATTCAAAGCCATGCAGGGAGAAATGCACACACAAAAAATACTCGGGTGTGTTTGATCTTGTGACCTCAGTGTATGATCACCGTTGGCTTGTAGCGGTAGCAGCGCTGGCTTCGCATGAAATTAGTGGCCAACACTCGCATCCCCAAGAACCCCCATCCTACCAAATTACCGTTCTTTCACAATTTTTTATACTATGCTTTACAATTTCCAGGGATGCATTTCCAGTGGTGCCTTCGCACCAGCGTCAATCGCAAATTGTTCAATGCACACCAATTAAAATTTCACTTTCCGTTTCGGTGTAAGCAAAGCAATGATTCTCAGTTGCACTTTAGAAACAAAAAGAAAACACCTTTTTACACCGCGCATGCGCTACCGGGGAAAACTTAGTTGTGTATTAAAGGGTTCTTTTTTTTTAGTATTTGAACATTGCACAGTGGAAAATTACAAACTACACTACTTAATATAAAATGAACGCAGTGCTTTGAAAATTTACCTTTTCCGGCGCACTTCACAAGTCATTTAACAGGAACTGCTTAAATTTGTAAACATTTCTATGGTTACTGAACGGAAAAACTGCCTGTCCGTCTTTCCTTCGCGTAAGACACTTGGGGCCGTATAACGTAAAACTATTCCAATATGTTTTTATTCCAATCTCCTGACGTCAAATTTGCGTAACCACCGACGCAAGCATCGGGCGGTCACCGGCAGGGTTGTCTGAACAAACCAATCAAATGATCCCCTTGTTCACAGGAGGTCACTTTTGTTTCCTTGAAAAACGAATAGCATTGCCTGCACTGAGCGGCTTGTCTGATCTAATTGGCTCAGAAGAGGTGAGAAGCACGCTCACGCGGAGAGGGATTCGATGGGGCCGAGCCACTGCACTGAGTATCGATAACCGGATGAAGAGGGTGGTGCCGGCGTCTGTGATTGGTCCGCTTTCTCTTACTTAGCTTGTGGTGGCTCGTCGACAATCGCGGCGGTATGCAACGGAAACTCAAGAATTACGCTAAAACAGATCCTCAGCAAAGGAGAGCTGGCAGAACGAGGTCGCAAACGTGCCGAAAGTTCTCGATAACGTTACACGGCCACGCAAAAAGTTTTATTACACGCAAATAAACCCATCCTCTCCGGCAGGGGCGAGTAGACAGTGCCGAAGCGATCGGCGGCAGCCATCTTTTATTCCTTTCGGAACGGGGCAGCCTGCGGCTATTCAGAAGAAAATTCAGTTTTGTTCGGCATATTAATGCATGTTTAACGCGTACGCGTCACACTGACATCGTAAGTTTTTGCGGTTTTGTGACGTCGCGTGAGAGGCAGGTGGAGTGGGAGCAGTCTGAAAACGTTCGACCAATAACCGAGGACTAATGGCAAAAAGACGTCGAATCAGAAATAACTATTATTGTTTGGTTGGGTCAAATTATGCATAATCAGTGTGTACACGTCATATCAGATGGGCGGCTATCGTGGTTTTCGTGACGTCGCGTGACAAACAGGTGAAGGGGGGGAGTCCAAAAAAGTTTTTGGCCAATCGCGGTGGGCTGGTTGCAGAATTGGAATAGACAACTTTGGAATAGTTTTACGTTATAGCGTCCTTGCTTTCGAAATAGTGCCAGCCAGCTGTAGAAGAAGACAATGAAGAACGTGCGAGCAGTGGCGCGAAAGTTTAGGAGTGGGCCAACTTGAAAACTAGGGGTAGGCCAAATGACATTTTTGGGTAGGCTAACTTGGAATTTGGTGGAGGGACAACCTAAATTTGGGGCTAGGCCAACCTAAATTTGGGGTTCGGTCAACAAGATGTTTGGGGATGGGCCAACTGAAATTTGGGAGTAGGTCAGCTTGAAATTTGGTGGCGGGACAACCTAAATTTGGGGTTGGGCCTACCTAAATTTCGGGTTGGGCCAACAAGATGTGTGGAGATGGGCCAACTTAAATTTGGGAGTAGGCCAAGTTACATTTGGGTCTACGTGAACTTGAAATTTGGCAGCGGGACAACCGAAATTTGTCGCTGGGCCAACCTACATTTGGGGTTGGGCCAACTTGAAATTTGGGGATGGGCCAACTTAAATTTGGGGGCGGGCCAACTTAAATTTGAGGGTGGGCCAACATGAAATTTGGTGATAAGCCAACTGAAATTTGAGGATGGGTCATCTTAAATCTAGGAGTGGACCAACTTTCGGGGTAGGCCACCTTAAATTTGGGGATAGGCCGACTTGAATTTCGGGGTAGGCCAATTTGATATTTGGGTGCGGCCCTACTTGAAAGCTTGGAGTGGCCCAATAGTCAATGGAGTGCTTCTGAGCATTCTTCGAGTAATGAACACCTCGCTGGCAAGCGAGCGCGTTGAGGCGCTTAGCACGTTTTCATTGGGCCATACTGAGGCGCAGTCAGAACGCAGGCGAGGGATTGTGCGGACAAGGAATGCGCGCATAACACAGGCTTGCGTGAGCGGCAGCGACGGTAACATGGCACCGCGGCGATGCACTCGCCCCTCACGCAAGGCCTCACGCGCTGCTGTGGCAGCTGGCATTCGCTTTCGACCACTCTGCTCTATCAAGGTGCGCTCGTGCCCGGCGTTCCGACGCAATCGGCACGCTTGCATTGAAGGGGTTGGATGCGGCGAGAAAATCTGTGAATTGTCCACTAAAGGACAAGAATTCTTCCACTAGAAAAAGCAAATAAGCAAAACTACGCAAAAACGAAGTTACAGCCCAGTCGAGTAATGCTTACGCTTTAGTAGACAATCCTCAGAATTTCTGTAGTTAAAGCTTTTGTATCGTTGCTGCTGCCTAAATGTGGTCCCTAAAATGTGGTCTTCCTTTTCACAGTGACTGTCGCTCTTTCTTGACTGAGATATGGCAATGTTTTTGTGCGATTCCAGGCAGACATAATGGCCGAAGAGATACGGTCTGCCTTCATTGACGAGGTCATGGCCATCGAACGTGTCGACAACTGGACCAGGCATGTCCTCACCCAAAAGGTTTGCAAGGATATTGTTGCTTTATAGCTTATGTGAGCCACATAATACACGACAGATCACAGTGCATCAAAATGCGATGAAGATTTTCCAAAGAAACGCTGGCCTGCTCTGTACGTGCATTCTTCTTCATGATCATTCATCGCACTCCTGTCGGGGTGCAACAACACAGAAGGTGCGGTTGTTTCAAGCAGTGATGCCGCACCTGAAAGCAAATAACCCATAGATACGTTGACATGTAGGGGCGGAAGGGTGCTGGCAGCACACAGGGCTTCATTTTGTTCAACAAATTGGTTATCCGTGAAAGTGGCCACATACATTTCCAAGTCGCAACAAGAACGTGGAATTCCGCAAAAGGATTGGGATTATTTCTGATATTGTGGACCTAATTTTGCAGTGAAGCCACACTGTAGAAGAAGAGGCAGAAAGTATAAGACGACATTGACAGCAGGGGAATGGTGAATCCAACATATTGACTCTTTGAATAAAAAATGCCCTTACGCCAGCTGGCTTTGTTTGCTTCATAATCTGTCAGCAAAACAACTAGACATGCACAAAAAAGAATAGACGATCACAGGCGCTGTCTCTCAATTGAAGCTTTAATGCAAACACGTGGACAATACACACACCGCGGAAGCACTAACACAGAAAAACTAAAACCAAAACCAACACCTTGTACAACAGCACCGCGCAAATCGCGCGTGATTGAACCTGATTTAAAAGTTCAATTCTAATCCGCTGTTAAAGTAATGGAAGGCTGACCCACGCATTTGTGCGCATGCTTATGGATGTGAACAGCCTCAGCTATCTCGCGCGTCTGCTGATCCTTGTGCCTGATAAAGATTATGGTACTACCTATAAGTGCTACGCAATCACAAATTCAACCACGCAACCACAACCAATTCAATCACAGCTAATTAGCTCTATGCCTTCCTTGACTGAATAGCGCCCGCGTCTGATACGACGACAGGTGGCGCCCAGAGCTAAAACAACGAAGGAAATAGACTGTAGTAGGGTCTACGCTCTAGTGATCAGCTTGTTGAGAGCTCAGTTTAGCAGAGGCAAGGAATAGGTGCCTTCACAGGTTGAGAACGTAGAGTAGACTGGCTTTATTCAACAATAAAGCAAAGTTTGTCGAGTGGCAGTGGTGGCGCCCCAGTCGAGCAGACACCTCGGTTCGAAGAAGGAGCAGGGGGTTATCACCCCCATGGCGAGGCAAGGCGAGGTGACGGACGGTCGCTGCAAGGGCTCCCAACACCCCTCCCCCCTCCCACCTGGAATGCTGGAGGCTTAGGTGTGAATGGCAGAAGGAATGAAGAGTTAATGTTCAACACAGGCTGGTTCCACGCGGTCACATGATACTCTCTCTTCTTTGCCACGAACGTCAATCTTCAAGGTTTTCTCTGAACTTGAAACCACACGAAAGGGTTCTGGATAGGAAGGAGTCAATGGTGCCTTGATAGAGTCGCGCCGCAGAAAGTCATGCGTTTTTGTGTCCATTGTCGGGAAACTAAACACAGGCTGCCCGCGGGCGATATGTGGGGATGTAGGTCGAAGCTAGTGGAGCCAGAAATGTGGCCTCACCAAGTTCTGCGCAGCCGCTGGCGGAGTGTCTTGCTGAATAGCGAAAAACTGGCTTGGAACGCGGATGGCTGACAGAGAATCTTGGCTGCGCCGACTCCGAGGTCATCCTTGATTGTTCTTCTCAGCCTCGGTAGTTGCTGAGCTTGCCGATAAGGTCCAAGGGACTCCCACGCCTGAGCCCTCAGCTGTCGCATAGCCCCACGGCTGCCATTGCTTCACTTCGCGAACCCAGACGACACCAGCGCTCTTCTAGACGGAGTGCTTCGTCGTCTTCTCGCGGCCCGTTGGCAAGGACCCCTCATTCTAGCGAACCTGCTCATATCACCTACGTTTTGCACATCGTGGCATAAATTGCGCGCCACCTTGTACCTTGTTGGGAAACGAGAAGAGGAATCACTGACGGCTGCATGTGACACTCCCTCTCGAGCTGGCCGCTTGCTCACAATCACAGACAAGATTGCACGCACACGTTTCCTTATCGTCATGGGCACATAGGTTAGCGTAGTGCCCCATCTAGTAACGATCGCCATTCGAAGCTTCGCGGACAGCCTCTCCGAGCAACAAACTCCTCTACCATACCGACATACAGGTTTCGTTCCTTGCCCTTGACCTCGGACCTTGACCGCACGTTCTGCTGGATTTTCGTCATCTCTGACGTCGTCCATCGCATCATCGGTTCTGATTTCCTGTCCTTTGACAACCTTCAATTAAGCTTGGGGAACCAACGGCTCATCGATGGCACAACTCGTCTGTGGATCGTTGGACTTCTATCGAGAGTCGATTGCCCCACTGGCGTTCACACACTTGTGCCATAAAGTCCTTAGCAGAAAATTTTGGCCGTGTTCCCCGAGGTCACAAGATCTTTTCATTTGAACAAGCCTTCTAACCACATTGTTACTCCCCACATGATCACATGTGGTCCTTAGTTTCTTCCCGTCCTCACCGCATGTTCGGCAAGCCTCTCGCCGTTACGTGAGTTTGAACACATGCTGCAACTCGGCATTATTCGTCCTTCATCTAGTGCTTAGGCTCCGCCGCTGCATTTGTTACCGTAGAAGGTATAGAGTTTCCTAGAGTATACTAGAGGGAACTCTGGCACTGCAGCCCTTGAAACACCATGAGAATGATGGGAATTACATGGACTTGTCTGATGTTCGGGCTTGTGGATTCAGACGTTCTTGTGGCTCTGTGCATTACGCTTTACAAGACTTCATTGACGTAAATTTCAGAACAATCTATACCCTTGAACCGCAGAATACGCTGTGAACACGCACAATCGCTACTAATTGCGACGATTGAGCTTGTCGAGGTGGCCGAATCGAAACGCGCCAAGCGTCGCAAGCACTGGCATGCCTGTGATAAATTCATAATGGCGTTTCACATGGCCTGTCGATGCAAGCGTCTGTGGCCTAATGGTTTTAATATCAGGCTTCCGTGCTAGAGGCCCTGTGTTCGAATGCTGCCGTCGGACAATTTTAATAATGTCTAGTTAATTATTGATTGCGCAGTACATTGTTGAAAATGACGAGCTTACGAAGTCACAAAGCCGTTTGAAGCCACAATGACGAAGTTTAAGCAAATCCATGTACTTCCCATAATTTCGATGCTGGTACAACCACTCCCATTGCATCTCCCGTAGACGCTAGTGCCAGCGTTCCCTCTAGCAATTATTCTTTGAAACTCTATGGTAGAATGATCGGAATGATTGGCGTCCATGTGAAGACTACCGTGCTATAAATGCTCAAGTTGTGCATGAAAGCTCCCCACTGCCCCACATTCAAGATCTCACAACTAATCTGGACAGGTGCACCATCTTCAGCAAAGTTGATCTGGTTAAGGCATACCGCCACAGACCAGTTGAACCCAACGACATTCCCAAAACTGCCATCACGACACCCTTCGCTATATTAGAGTTTGAGCGCATGCCTTTGGATTGCGCAACGCCGGACAAATATTCCAGCGCTCTACCGCTGAGGTCACACAATGTTTGCCTGCAGTATTCGCTTGCATCGATGACATACTAATCGCTAGCGCCGCTCCGGAAGACCACGAGTGTCCCTCACGTGAACCTTTACAGCGTCTGCAATAGCGCTGCTTCAACGTCAACCCACATAAATGCGTTTTTGAAGCGTCCGAGCAAGATTTCATGGGTCATCGTGTTTCGGTACTCGGGATCCTTCTCTTTCCATCCCACATCGAGGCTGTCAGGAATTTCTCGGTGCACAATACTCTTCGCCAACTTCGCGAGCTCCTGGCCTCCACAATTTTCATATCATTTGATTTCACAGTGCGCAGCCTTACTAAGGTCCATCACCGACCTATTGATTAGAGCAATGCAGCTGCCTCCAGTGGATTGGATTGGTGTTGCAACAATATATTGGCTCTGAATGGCACCCTTGGCTTATTTCTTTCGAAAGCTGTAATCCGCCTAGACACGCTAATGTATTCGGCAGCGAGCCGTTGGCCATCTATGCCACCATTCAAAACTTCCGCCACTTACTGTGAGGACGCGAGTTCCACGTGATGACTCGCTTATGTGTTCAGCAAGAACTCGTTAAAGTACGTCGCGTGGGAGGTACCGCATCTTGCACACATCTCCGAGTTGCAGCCGCAGAGGGAGCGGATGCCCTCGCCAGTGTTGCGAAAATCGGCTCCCCTTCTGTTGTCGATTGGCACTTACTATCGGAAGCACTTACTTACGCCGACCCTGAACTACAAGCGTCGCGGCTACCGTTAAATTTTAACTGTAGTGCACCGTTTCACACATAGGCCCGAGACGCTTCCTATTGTCGACATCATCGCAGAAACAGTCGCATGCGCTTTCGTTTCTTCGTGGGTTTCACGTTTCGCCTGCCCATCCCTTGTAACGACTGACCGTGGCTGGCATTTTTAATGCGCATTATTTGCAGCACTTGCCCGCATTCTGGGTGTGAGGTACTGCCGCATTACTGCTTACCATCCGTCTGCTAACGGGATGGTCGAGCGTCATCATCCGCAGCTGAAGACGGCCCTTATATCATGACGTGATCGTGGGCACTGGATCAACTACTTGCGCTGGTAACTTGCGTTCAGGCTGTCCACCAAGTTGGATGCCTTACGGCGGATTTCGTTTACGGCGCCCCTCTACGTCTTCCCGGCGACTTCTTCACCACAGAAAAGACAGCTCCTCAACATCAACGCTATCTTCGACGCCTCCACCACTGCTTCCGCGACAGCCAGCCCGTCCATGCTAGGTCAGCCAAGCAGCACATATACGAACAACCGGACCTCGCGACCGCCACACGTGTTTTTTTTTTCTTACGGGCGAGAGTGTCGGGCCCTTTCTGGTTCTGCGCCGTTCCATGAAGGCTTTTCTCATCGTGCAGCACGGACAAGAGGAGAGTGTCTAAGACCGCCTGAAGCCGGCCTACGTGGACACACAAATCGCCGATCTGCATCTCCAGAGCACGGATTACCCAGAGCATTACCTTTCCTTACAAGCTCACGAACGTCCCCACAGCGTCCATTTCACGATTGCAGTCTAGCCGGGGGGGGCCCTGTAGCGCCCGCATCTACTACGACGCCCTCAGCTCGAACAACGAAGGAAATAAAGTTAGTAGTGGGGCATAGGCTCTAGTGATCAGCTGTTTAGGTGTCCGTCTTCCTTTCTTTCGCGCTCCGCAACTGCATTTCCTGTTGGCTTTTATGATCGCGATTAAAAAAAAAATCGAGCACCTCTTTTTCCCTTCTCCTCGTTGAATTATAGCGAGGGTCTCGAATCTGGCAGCATTGCTGTCATATGTATAGCATACGAGGGTATATTATCCAAGTGCCTGCTACCCTAAGTTCGCGTGTTACGCGACGCCATCGGACGAAAAAGGATGTTCCATATTCGTCAGCTATTGCCCTGAGTGGCGCAGGCTAACACCTGCCAGTGCTAGATGTAGCACACATGAATACCCAAGATAGTGGACGGATTCATGGCCATGGCTGCAGCGCAATTTGTTGTGCAACGTATGCGTAATTCACAGTTTAAGGGTTAGTCTCCCCCAAGCGACAAGTTAGCTTTATGTGCGCCTTTATTATTTTCTTTTCTTCGTTTCTTTTTTCATTTCAATTTCAACCAGAGCTAATTACCCTGTGCTTTCCTTGGCTTCATTGCCTGCTAGTTTTTAGGGCAGTGATTAGATAGACGTGACGTTACTTGCCCTGCCGTATGTAAGGCAATTACTCTATGCTAATGTGAATTATTTTGCAATAGAATGACATGCGCGTTCGACTCGAGTTCGAAACAAAACCTGTAACAGTCAGGAGCTGTGGGCGCTGGAAGTAAAAGATTCTGGAATGTAATCTAGCCAACACGTCTGTGCAGCTGTAGAAGCTGCTGAGCTTTGCGCCCGTTTCGTAATTTCGACGAGCTATAATGTATCATAGATGCTGCTATGGTATTGAATGTGTTTAAGAAATGTGGTATCTCAGCTTGTACAGGCAGTACCGAAGATGGGATGCTCCGGGAAGTTATACGAGTGATTAGGAGGTCTCTGACAGCGAGTATGAGCAACGCCTTGTCTGTAATGTCGCTCGCGAACACAATAGGTTCTTCTATTTCTTTTTTTTTTTTTGAAGTGAGAAGACATCACCATTACTGTCTCTAATTCTCTTATGAAAAACCGGTGAGAGTACAATCAAGCGCATTACATCCACAATTTTTCAAGTACGAATACCGGAGTTCACGCTACAATTAAAAGCATTACCCAAGAAATTGTTTTAGGCGCAAAATAAAACACGGACAGGCACACGCTAATGCGCCTGTCGGTGTCTTATTTGGCACCTAAAACCACTTCTAGCCAGGTACCGACTATCCCTACAGCCGATGTTACTATGAGAACATTAACTTTTTTACTTCTGGACCGGAAAATCAGATGGGCTTTACGAACAAGTGCGCGGTAGGATCGAGAAAATAGGGCACGCATAATTGGCCGTAATGGGACATAAACGGTCATTGGCCAGGTTGCTCCTAACTTGTCAAAGGCTGCACACATATTTCTTTAAGAGTTCATGAAGCCGCAAGAAAATGTGTTTTCTTTTTTTCAACTTTTTTTCTGTGGTAAAATAACTCTGCTCAAATCAACACCGCTTTGCGCAGGCGCAGAGCGTCGTCGTGCTCTCATTCTTTCCGGCACGTTACACAGCCAAGGCGCTCGTCAATTATGTGTCCACCAAGGTGGGTGCATGCCATCACCAGATGTCTGGAATCTGTCATTGCCGTTTTGTTTACAGTGTTGCAGCGTGAATTTTTTAACCTTTTTCCCACATTAGATCAACGAGGTGGTGGAGTGGAAAAGCAATCCGATGGAGTATTTTTTTAAACTGAG